>NW_027396657.1:0-217632 GCF_047715775.1 Aspergillus undulatus
AAAAAAAAAAAAAAAAAAAAAAAAAAAAAAAAAAAAAAAAAAAAAAAAAAAAAAAAAAAAAAAAAAAAAAAAAAAAAAAAAAAAAACCAAAATGACAGACCCCCACTGGAAACCCATCACCAAAAACGCTCTACCCAAGCCCAGTCCATCCCACCGGGGTGGCGCCTCCCCCAATCCACCATAACTTCCACCTCCAACCCCCTAGAAACAATCCACTCCTGCGATATCTTGAATCCCCAGGAACTCCAGTGGACAGAGACCACCGATATAGCCGATCTTACCCACCTCATCGCCTCGTGGCAGCTCACCTCGTTGCAGCTCACAACGCCATTCTGTAAGCGCGCTGCGATCGCGCAGCAGATGACCGGTTGTCCTAACGGAGATATTCTTTGATAAGGCGCTGGAAAGGGCGAAACTGCTTGATGAGGAGCTGGAGAGGAGCGGGAGAGTTGTTGGGCCGTTGCATGGGTTGCCTGTTTCTGTTAAGGATCGATTTGACGTAAAGGGGTTTGATACGACTGTTGGTGGGTTTAGACCTCCTTGTGCTTGTTTAAGTAGCTATTGATACTCATTCAAGTTCATGCTGCGTCCATGGGACCGGCGACGGGGGGACGAGGTAGTGCTGGTGCATGCTGCCCAAACGAACGTCAATACCAATTCTACTCAGTGAACAAGCTACGGAAGATAGATGGGGGAAGGGGGTTTGGGTAGTACTAAGAGCAACTCCACGGAACCCTCCCCGTACTCGGACAAATAGAGTAGGGACCCTGCAGATTAGACGGCACTCGAATTGATCCCCTTATATCAGTTCCAATTCCCAGAATACTCCCCCCCTGCGCCGATGAGCGCGCCTTCGCCCCCTCCCCCCGAGCTGCCGCCTGAGATTAGGGCTCTGTTGGAAGGCGTTGACGGATTGGCCGAAAACGTGATTGTAGGGGTCGGACATCTACCCGGTTAGCTCATTCTTATCTTAGTATGGCTTTCTCGTTGGTGTTTGTTTTAAGGGTGGTAAGGGGAGGGGGATATTACCATCAACGACTGCGGAACATTCGTCTTCACGTATAAGACAGCCCCCATGGACTCGAGCATCTGGACGACGGAGTCTGACTGCACGGCGGGTTTATCAGGAGTCTCTCAACGGTAGAGTACTTCATGCAGAGCCTTTTGGACTCGAACCCCTGGAACCTCGACCCGGGTTGTATACCGATTTCCTGGCGGAAAGATATCGCGGCATTGCCAACGCGCAAATTGAAGTTGGCCATCGTCTACGACGATGGTGTCGTGAGGCCCCAGCCGCCTGTTATGCGTGCTATGCGTGAGGTCGCGAGGAAGTTGATGGATGACGGGCATGAAGGTATTCAACCACACAACCTACCTAGCCCTAATCAGATCAAAGAAAAGCATTCATACTGATAATTCGATAATTTAAACAGTAACAGAATGGGACACAACCTTCCACAATCGCGGCATCCCCCACTGGACAAAATCCGTTCTCGCCGACTGCGGGCACCACTGCCGCCAACTCTGCTCGCTTATCGACGAACCCCTAATTCAAGGGATGATAGTCGGCACTGCCACCGACGAGTTGCCCACAATTGAGCGCGAATCCCTCGAAGAAGAAAAATACGCCTTTGCGCAAGCATACCTGTCTCAATGGAAAGATGCGGGGATCGACGCCCTCCTACTGCCGTTTACGCCGTGGGTCGGGTATAGACCGAAGGAGTGGGTGCGGAGTAGTCAGTGGCTGGGGTATACGGCTGTTTTCAATCTGTTGGATTATGCAGGTGTTACTGTGCCGGTTACGAGGGCGGATGGGGGGCTTGATTGTCCGAATTCTAGAAGTGAAGGGATGAGGGAGTGGGTGGTGCATTGGGAGAGGATTAGAAATGAGGCTGATCGGTTTAATTGGGGTCAGTGTATGTTTTGTCTTTCTTTCTCTTGTTGCAGTCTTTGTTCTTTTTAGCTGGCGGGAGTGGATGGATGCTAATCGATGCTTGATGTAGATGATATCGATTCGGTCAAGGGGATGCCGGTGACTGTGCAAATTGTGGGGGGTAGATTTGGCGAGGAGAAGGCAATCTCGGTTGCGAAGGTTATAGATGGGCTTTTTGGTCGTTGATGTTGATGTTGAATACCTCCATTCTATGGGCGGTGGAAGCCATCAGTTCCATGCCATATGTTCACTGAATGTTGTTGGATATACAGGCCATGTCATAAGCAGCCCTAGAGTTATCTTTTACATACGAATACACTGCCCGATAATTACATATCGACAGAAAAGAAGAAGAGGGTTGAGTACGAATTTACAGCCTCGCCTTCTTCCCCTCCTTGGCCTGCTGCCACGCAAAGCCAATCTCCTTGCCAATTCCAGGCTCAACAACAACATTCACGACAGTGACAGTATCACTCTTGAACCCCTCCCTCGTAGCAGCTTCCAGCTCCTCCTCATTCCTCACAAAGTATCCCTTCCCACCACACATAGTCGCAAGCATCTCGTATCTAGTCTCATAGAGCAAACTCGTCGACCGAAGACCTTTACTCTGCGCTTTATTCTTCGGTGACCCGTCTGCACCAGTGACAGCCGCAGGGTCAGCCTTTGTATCGTTTGCAACGGTCTGGTCTTGAAGTTTCTTCCAGGCGGATTCGTCGGTACTGTCGCCGTGGTAGATACCCGAGTTGTTGATTACGAAGATCAGCGCTGGGATGCGGTACCGCGCGAGGGTCTCGACTTCCATGGCGCTGAAGCCGAATGCGCTGTCGCCTTCGAAGGCGACGATTTTCTTGGGGCGGGATGTGCTGCTTGTTGGATGGGCATTGAATGCTTCATGCGCTGCGACGACGTAGCCTAGTCCTACGCCCATAGTGGCGTATGTACCTGCGTCGAGGCGCTGGCGCGGTTGATGCAGGGGGAATATAGAGCGGGAGATGTCCATTGTGTTGGCGCCTTCGGAGACGTACACGATGTCGCCGTCTTCGACGGGAGTCAAGGTGTTGAGGGCTGTCTTGATGATATGATAAGCTCGTTGGTAGGTTAATGGTGACCCCGCGGGCGTCTTCGCCAGAGCGAGCTGCTCGGTCTTGTCTTCGTTCTTTTTCGCCGAGTCGGCGAGCAGCGATGGGAACTTTGCGCCTGCACCGGGCGAGTATTTCCAATTCGCTAGCGATTCTGTGAGCTGATCCACGACTAGGCTGATATCTCCCAAGATTCCAAGCTCAGATGTTCCCGCATTGCGCCCAATCTCTTCGGCGCAGATATCTACCTGGATTATTTTCGCGGTGGGCGACCATTTAGGTGGCTCGCCGAAGTGCAAGATCCAGTTTAGCCGCGCGCCGAGGACCAGGACGACATCTGCATGCTTGAGCGCCGCGCTCCGCGCACTAGATGCATTCAGCGGGTGTGAATCCGGCACGACACCCTTCCCCATGGGCGTAGGCAAGAACGGAATCTGAGTCGAGTCGACTAGCTTGCGAATGCCCGACTCCGCGCGCGCATATGCAGCGCCCTTGCCCAGAATAAGTAGCGGGGCGCGAGCACTTTTCAACAACTGCGTGGCCTTCAATATCAGTGCCGGATCACCGCTCGCCTTCGGTGGTGCCGAGACGAGCAGATTCTCGGGCTGCGGTGGCGCATACTCCGACGGTAGCTTCCCCTGGATGATATCGGCAGGTAGATCGATGAATGACGGTCCTGGACGGCCATACCAACATGTTCGGTAGGCATTCTTGATCGAGTCGGGAATGGAATTGAGTGATGAGGCGCGCACGGCGAGCTTCGTGTGGGGAGTTAAGAGGGAGATGGCGTCTAGTTCCTGGAAGGCGCCCTTTGTGACGGCGGTGGTCTCGGCTGAGCCCGCAAGAACGAGGAGGGGGAAGTTGTTTGCGGAGGAATTTCCAATCTAGAGGCGTATGTTAGTCCTCTTCATTCTTGTCTTTGGATTTATAGAATCATAGATAATTATCATACCCCCGCCGACGCATGGAGAACTCCAGGTCCCCCGACGACAAGACAGACACCAGGTCGTCCTGTCATGTATCCATAGACACTGGCTGCATAACTGCAAGCTTGCTCGTTCCGGAATGCAACGAATCGAATACCGAGATTGATCGCCTCTTCCGCGATCTCGACGACGGGAATGCCGACGATGCCGAAGATCACGGTGACGCCGAGGTCGCGCAGGGTGCGCGCGATCAGTTGCGCTCCTGTTCTGACGATCATCATGCTATGTCAGTAATCTCATGAGACGAAGCTCAACATGTAGTCGGATACATGGAACATGATGGGAGCCTGGAGATGAGGATGGAGATGGTGTGGAGAAGGCAAGGGTTAGAGCGGAGAAAATGCGGGACGACAAGTGCCGAGGTTAATGAGGTCATTGGATAGCTTCATTACGATATCATTCTTGGCTTGACAGCAGATTCTAGCCCTATATCTCTGTCGCTAGTACTGTTTACATTCACTCAGATCCAACCCATGGTTTTCTACTCCGTAAACATAATGCCAGGGTATCCAATAGATTTCATGCTTAGAACTCAAACTCCCTCCGGAAAACATTGACATCCATGCCAGCCTCAACCGTATCAGCCAGATCCCGTCGGCCCATTTGGCTAAAGACTCGTCGTAGAGTGTCATAAAGATTGGTACTCTGGTTGGCAGTAATCATGCGATTGAGCTCTGCCTCGTTGATCTGGCCGTCATTGCCTCCTACAATCTCCCGCGCGCGTTCCTTTCCTTCTTCCTCGACCACGCGGTGCATTGATAAGGCGCCTAACAAGTGCTGTGCAGCTTCTGGGTAGCAGCCAATGTTGATGCACGATACACCGAGGTTGTACCGCGCTCGGACAAAGTTGGGGTTGATGGTCAATGCCTGTTCGTAGGCCTCGATGGCTTCCTCTGACCGGCCCGAATTGGCGAGAGTGGCTCCTAGACGGTTCCAAAGGAGGTGGAGTTGCTCTCTTTGGTTCGTTGTTCCGGACTCCGTGCTTGCCAGCGCTGTCGTGAAACAATCGACGGCCTTTTCGTATTCTTCTGCACAGTAGAAGAGAACACCCAGGCCAACCTGAACATCAGGGTCCATTTGCGCTCCTGATGGTGACAATTGAGCGGCCTGGATGAAGAAGTCTGTAACGCGCTCGTGAAGAATCTGACGGTCGGTGAAGCCTAGATCGGCGTCCGAAGATAGATTATCGGGACTGATGATCTGAGGATATTTGACGGAGAGCCAGCGCTCCAGTGTGCGGTAAGCTGTTGAGTCATAGCCCTCATTTGTGTATGAGACAGCAAGACCCATGAGGGCGTCAAGATTGTTCGGGTCGGCTTTGAGGGCCTGCTCCAGTGCGCGGATAGCAGGGAGCTCCTTCTCGTTCTGAGCCTGGGCAGTACCCAGCATCGTCCAGGCTTTCACATGCTGAGGGTCTTTTTGTACGGCAGCCTCAAAGGCTAAAGCTGCCAGTGACAGATTGCCACCCTCATGCATGATTTTCATACCCTCCTCGAACGGATTCGCCACGTCGCGGAACACATTCTCCTGCTCAAACGAGTAATCGCCCAATCGAGGTTCCCGGAATCGAGTATTGAGATTATCGAATCCATCCCACTCACTCATATCACCCATATGTAGATTATCGTTGATATTGAAATCGACATCCTCCGACAGTTTCCTATTTGATGCCGTCTCAGCTTGAGCTCTCTCCCATATGCTCTCAAAGACATCGCGATCCTGGTCACTGTCGGTACTGGTGAGGGGAACTGACCTGTCAAGATCATTCAACTCCGCCTCTATGGCTGCATTGGCCTCATCGTCCAACTTGCCCTGATCCGCCGTCTCAATTTCCTTAAACTGCGCCTCCCAGTTCTCATCGTCAAGCTCAATCATCCTCCCCTTCCCTTTATCTTGCGTAGCAGCCTCAGCCGGCTGGTGGTGCTGCTGTTGCATCCCCATAGGACCAAAACCA
Source organism: Aspergillus undulatus (assembly GCF_047715775.1). Classification (NCBI taxonomy): domain Eukaryota; kingdom Fungi; phylum Ascomycota; class Eurotiomycetes; order Eurotiales; family Aspergillaceae; genus Aspergillus; species Aspergillus undulatus. The sequence goes on from NW_027396657.1 coordinate 5,953, forward strand.
GGTTGCATCATCCCCATCCCGCCATATCCCATGTATCCCATCCCCATAGGTCGCTGGTAACCACCCATCATCGGCGTCTGCCCAGCAGTAACCGGACTAGCGGATTGCGGAACGCTCATTGTACTCTGCTGTTGGAAGCGTGCAAATTCAGCCGGCGTAAATCCTGATCCGTTATTCATCATAGGTCCCTTGGGTCCAGAAAAGGCTGCCTCCATCCGAGCCTGCTCGCCGGGATCGAACTCCGCTGCCCAACCCGGTGACCCCGTCCGGGGCGTCGTGTGCATCTGCTCTAATTGTTGTCTCACTTGTTCCATCTCCATCCTCATATGCTGTTGCGGACCACCGGGTAATTGGGCCGATTGTTGGGCGAATTCGTCCATCATCTACAAAACACATTCATTATTAAGCGCCCATTGGAGAAGACAGGCTGAGGCTTGTAAAGGTGTATCTACATACCTGGTCTGGTCCTCCCATCATCCCCTGTGAGCGCATCCCCTCTTGCATGCCGGGACCACGCCCAACAAGCCGGTCTCGCTGGAGAGACTTGTCATCTTGAACGTGCTTAGTGAACTGTGTCAACGGGTTTCCCGCGGTGGAGCACTCAGCGCCACCGAGGAACGACATGTTGTAGAGTCCGCGAAAATTTGTAGTTAGATGTTCGGGTATAAATTTGGTTGATTTCAGGAGCTTTTCTCAGAGGTATATAAGAGGCGCCGAATAAGGATAGGTGAAGTTGACGAGAAGAAGTTGGAGCAGGTAACTCGAGACTCCAGATGCTTAGAAACGTGGGGTTCGGCGGCGCTCTGAGCCGATCGGGAAAGCAAAAACCTGCCGAGGTCCACTGATGTCACGTGGAGACGAGCATCCATTGTACTGCTGGTAGGTAGTTAGGTACGAAAGTATGTTATTAGACAGAGGGAATTAATCTCTATGTTCTTGTATATTCATTGTTATACAGTATATAGCTATGATACAATGTATGCGCTAGAAATAGATCAAGTCCCAACGCTCTAAATGACAAAATCCGCCCCAACACCAAAATTGCTAAGATCAAACAGCAACAGGGAATCCCTGGACCGTCTTGGTATTGTTGCTATAATCAACCCACAACCGCTTCCCATACTTGGTCCTTTTGGCGAGCTTCTCGCGTGCAATCATGGCGGCCTCGATGTTGACGAACTCTGCGTGGACATACCCAGCAAGCAAACCCGTCTGACGATCGACCGTTACCCGAACATCGGTTGTCCCGGCTATGTCCTTGAAGAGATCTTGGAGATCGCGGTCAGTCATTTCGAATGGCATGTTACCGATGTAGAGCGTATTTGTGGGTTGTTTTGGTCTCGACTCCCGAGTCATGCTCGTCTGTGCATAGTACACAGTCACGCGGCGGCCTTCGTATATCCGCATGTGCATCGCATCGATTGCTCGTTTTGCGGCTTCCTTGTCTTCGAATTGTACATAGGCGTAGCTGTAGTCACGAATCTCGAATTAGCGACGGATAACTGCACGAGGAAGGGTAATCATATAGTCAGCTCATCACTCACCCTTTGCTAATGCCCCGGCTGTCGTAGATGATGTTGACCCCATTGACGACTCCATACTTGATCATTTGCTCCCGGAGGTCCTCCGCCGTCACGTCGTAAAAAAGGTTGCCGATGAATATTGTGTCCTTTGGCTCGTACCGCGCTTGCCTAAGCAGCTCTAATCGCTCTTCTCGCATTTTCTTGAGCATTTCTCTCCTTTCTTCGGCGGCTGCCTCCCGAATTTGGTCAACGGCAAGGTCAGCGGCAAACTCTTCATCCTCAGACAAAGGCTTTGGGGTTCTCCTCATATTCTCATAGTCATGAATCGTCCGCGGCTGCTCTGACTGAACCTCGTTTGAGGGGTCCACAAGGACGTTCCCGTCGTGCGAAGTAGATTCTCTCTCCATGGTATCCGAGCCCTGATCAAAAACTTGCACGTTCTCCGACTCAGCCTCAACCTCACGCTCGATCCCCGGTTCCGTCGGGGGGCTGCTCGAAGCTTCAGTAGCCGCACTATGTGAGCCATCCTCTAAACTGCCCTCCAAGTTTTCTGATTTAACCTCTTCAGTCTCCACCTTCACCGTCTCGTCAAGTGTCTCCTCTGAAGCGGCCTCAGTCGTGGTTGTGCTAGTAGTGATATCAGTCGCTGTGTCCGCGTTTGTTTCCGTAGTCGTTTCCGTAGTCGTAGTTGCGGATGCGTTTGTCGCTGTCGCGGGTTCATCATTCGAGTCTAGCGGGCTCTTACCCTCTCCTCTGACCCATTTACTTTGAGCAAATGTCCGCCGGGGAATCGCGAGTCGGTAAGCGCTCGGTAATGTGATTAATCTTGACCGTACGGGGAGCGGAGCTGGTGAAGCCAGCAGGCGACAAGCGGCGCGGCGAAGAGGATACCTGAAGAAAACGCAGGTTAGTACGACGCTTTGAATCATATGGGAGAGTGTAAATCCACACATCTTTGTGTTAGATGTATTAAGACATTAACGAGTTGGATTTCTCCAAATATTCAGGCTCATGGGAGGGCTAAAAAGTTGCTGGCGGCGAACCATCAAGAAGCGGTCACGTGCCGATAACGATAACGTCGTGGCGTAATATATGGGAATTGAAGTGGTGGAAAGGTAGAGCCGTTGGAAAATGTTGACCAAATATATTATTTATCATATATGTAAGCAAATAGAGATTTTGCACCCGTGGTCACCAGGAATGTCCCATTCGCTGATCATATATATGTTATATTCCATCATAATCATCATCATACACGCTACAGGAGTGGAGAACAAAAAGCATGTTGGTACAAAGTCTGGAGAGCCCCGTCGACTCAAAGCAAACAGTGACACAGAATCACCGACAGCATGGATATCACGATAAACGAATGTAAGCCAGTCAAATAGCACCGAGTAGTCAGTCGTACATTGAGAAAACGAACTGAAACAAAGAAGCACAGTCCTAACGTGCCTAACTCGTATACGACACCTGAAAGCTCACTTTTGACGTCTCCGACAGACAATAATTAGTAAGGTTGTGAATGGCATCAAGGTTGAATCGACCTTGAGCCAGGAATTATACCTTCTTCAGGTGGGACCGTCAGTTTTGGGATAGCCGTTGTCGGGAAACAGATTTGTTGTGCGAGGCAGGCTTTGAAGTCTGTCCGCAGTGCCACCCTGCGGCGGGGCTAGTTGCGTTGGGGACAGCATGCCAGATGTTTGTTGCTGAAAGTCCATGGAAGACCACCATGAGCTCGACGGATCAAGCGTCCCACCTTGGATGTAGTTGTCCCAAGCGTCCTAAACAGTATTAGTCACACATGCAAAGGTCGGCCTGGAGAATTCAAGCAACATACCCAGTCTAGATTTGCCTGCATGTCAGGCATTTGGCCAAACATATTATTAAAGAGGGACCCTGGTGTGGTCTCTGGGCCCCCAAATCCTCCAAGCGCTGCCAGTGATGGGTCTGGAGCCTTCAAGGGCACGTCATTGAACGGTTGGCCTTGGCCGGCGGGGGTCATTCCGCTGCTTAGCATTCCCAAAGTCATCGCGGCGCTTTGTTTCTCGTCCTGAGGCTCAAATGCTGGAGTGACCGGGGTTCCTTCAGGACCGCCTCTCTGAAGACCACTAAGCATCACTCCAAGGACACCGCTGGCTTTCCATGCCTCCATGTTTTCGTTATGCAACTCGTCCCAAATGTCCTTGCTTCGCTGTACAGTTGCTAGGATTTCGTCCCGCCGCTCTATGCCCCAAATGTAAACATCAGAAGATGTTCCCGACGCATTCGGTACACTTTGTACCCGGGTCCCATAGTAAAGGTCAAGACATAGAATGGTTGCAGCCTGTAAGAAATCGCTGGAAGTGAGTGATGTTACTCGATTCTGCCGACTTCGTAAGCGGCCCGTCGGCCGCGATTCCACATGAAGCATTGACTGAAACCGTAACAATTCCATGGCTGAGTCAATGCAAGCTCGGCGCGACGGTGCGAACCGCGGATTCCCACGGGCCCGAGGAAGGTACTTTCGATGAAGCATGCATTGCGCTCGATGATATACGCTCATCACCTACAAACGGTCAGTTCAAGAGAGATAAAAGTTACAGATATCGAGAAACTCACAGAAAAGCGGGACATAATCAGCACAAGCGGGTCGAGAGGAGAATCTTCTATAGGGCGCACGAGAAGATGGTCTGGTATCATATCACGAGCTCTGCGGAGCTCTGAGTCCATCTCCATCACCGTATCATATGAAATATTCTGAAGGGAAGAGGTTCGCTCAATTGCCTGGCCCAATACACTCGCTAAGCGCGACTTGGTGATAAGGTAGGAAAGTGGTGTAGGCTCGCTCGGAGGCCGTGAGGGTGGTAGTTCTTTGCAGTTTTCATCGAAATCGTCATCATAAAGATTGCGCGGAAGCTCGGTATCACTGTCTGCCATACGGATCATGGAAGGCAACCCAACTTGACAGGAAAACAAAAGATCCGCTTGACGGACAAACGACCAAACCCTACGGCGCATTTCGCCCTGAAAAGGTGTAATGTTGGGGAATGCTTTAGAATCCCTATGGTACCCCATCCTCATGGCCAACCGCACGATAACACCGTTGAGCACCCAAACCGAGATATCTGCCTCCTTTGTCTGACAGTAATCGCCATGTAAATGGAAGGCTAAGCACTCGATTAGATATGGGTATGGTTTCGTATAATCGGCCAATGTGAGACACATTGCCACAAGGTTCCGGAATGTGCCAGCCATATCCAGTGATTTGCCTCTAAACTCGGGAGGTTCATCGCCCTCCCGATAATATGAGAGCATCGAGAGCCGCATCATAGCAAAGAGCATTCCGATCCAGACAATACAGGTTTGGGAAGGATCTTCCCAGTGTTTATTGTACTTAACAAAAAATTGGTCAATTGATTTTTGACATCAGCTGCCGTAGGTTCACTTACCTGAGCCTGGAAAGTCGGGCCGTGGAGAAAGTCTGAAGCGGTTGTTAGCATCCAGTGTCAAATACGCCAAAACTAAAGGTTTATGGGCGCATACGAGTTGCGGGGTCATAACAGTTGAAGTATCGCGCGATGAGTATGTCTGTCGTATATTTCGAAGGAAATGAAGACATGATTTCGGCCCTGCTAGTAACCTTCATGGCCCCGAAAAGCAACGTAGAGCCAGGAACATCAGTAGGGAGCTGAGTTGCCTTCAGCCTCTCAGCTTGCTCTTCGTACTGTTTCTTGTGTGTCTGGAAATAATTCTTAACCTCGGATATCTGAGCAATATGTGAGCATGCTGATATGTAAACTTTACCAGGAACAGTTGCTAACCTCACTGAGAACAGACGCCCAATGTGCATCACTGATGTAATATGACTTGTTATTGTCGACTTTCATGATGCCAAATGATTTGGTCACCTGCTCAGTCTCGCTTTCTTCCTGGATAGCAGGTTCATCGTCAATCTCCACGTCGTCATGGACATGCTGAGCGGAGCCTATGCTACTGCTTGTTCCAGATATTGCTGCCATGGCGGCAGCCGGACCTTCAGATTGCGATCCATTGGTCATCAAGGAGAGTACCAAACCCTCAAGTCGGTCGATTCTGTTTTGCATGTCATCTGGAGACGTTGAAGCTGCCTGGTTCGCGGCGTTCTTCTTTCGAGAATTCGTCTGCGCATATGTGCAAGAATGGGCATCCCCACGTTTGACGCAGTTTTCGCAGGGATGTGAACGATTACACTTCAGTCTGTCAACTGGTTAGGGTGTCTCGAGGTAGATAAAGGCAGAAGGGTGACCTACTTTCGGTGACGGCAGGGACCGCACGAGAGAGGTACTCGATTTCGTTTGCGAACAACCCTATACTGACCTTCGGGGGATGGCCCATTACTGGAAGAGGTCGTGGATGGTGGAGTTGGACTCATTTTGGTGATGAGAAGGCGCCGGTTTATCGATGGATTAATCTTAAGCGGCAGAAGTCCGATAACCAAAGGTATTTGGTGCGATCGATGAAGCCACAGTTATATTGAAAGTCGGCGAGTCACAAAAGGTCTTTGTTGTCGACACAACCACTCCTAATCGTATATATGCGATATAGCTCTGTATATGTTCCCGAGTCTGTCCCGACAATACACAGGCTTGGTGCGGGCTCAGGAACAGAGTCACAATGCTGGACGAGCGTCCGGGCGCAAGGATAATCGACCCTCACTTGCCGTTGGAATGATCGAGGTCACTCGTCAATGCCGTTGTCTTTAATCTATGGATATTTACGCGGACTCCGAATGCTTGGCGGAAGAATTGCGCAAGAAGCTGAAATTGGACCGATACGTAGGTGGGTGTGGCGGGCAGATAAAGGATGGAAGCGGGGTGGAAGCGATGCGGTTCTACCCAGCAGCAAGATCAGAGGTGAATAGGATGCGAATCGACGAAATCGAGATCAAACCTGTATTGGGCCTCGAATACCCCCTGCAAGGCCACTTGAAGAGATGAGCGAGAGTCGAGGGTGCGATGGAAGACGAGGAAATTATTCGCGATTGAGCTCGATAATGCCAAGATCTATCGCCGGCGATGATAAATGCGTAAAGAGCCGGCCTTAACTCTCGACCACAGTCAGACACAGCCCTTGCACGTTATCGCGATGTGTCTCTGGCGTAAAAGCCTGGCAAGAAAGACTTGTCCCGACGATTAGGAGGAAGGAGAAGACGAGACCGCAAGCGGGCGCCCTGAGACTTCCTAACTCGGATCCACTTAGTGATGAAGGAGACGGTTGCCTTATCTCCGTTATCACCATGCACCAAAGGCGGTCAGGATCTGCCACTCTCCAGGCTGAAGAGTCAAGTCCAAGAGTCAACGAAGGGAAGCGGGCTTGTTCGCTTGATGCCTTTGACTTTCTTTATCCGTGGAAATTCCAGGTTGTTACCTCATCGTTTCAGGACCCAGCTTTGCTAGCCAATTATGCCCCACAAGCGCCCAGTCACCCGGCTAACACAGTCTTCGTCACCCACCGCAAGGAACGGGCTCGAGCCGACAGCTAGCCTGGGGGCTGAAAAGGCTCGCCGCATCCTGGAGTAGTGTGATCCTGGTCGAGACCGCGACTTTCATTTGCTGGTTGTTTGCAAGGGTCGCGTTAGGCTGTGGCTTTGCTCGATCTCTGAGTCACATCTCGTGTCCACTCCGATCAGCACAGACGGCGGATTGATGTTAGCTTGTTGATCCAGCACATGCTTTCTTGTACTGCACAGTATCATGAACCATATCATTACCATCAGCAGCAGAGACGTTGGGTCGAATCCTTTTTCGAGTCTGGGTGGTATGGAGCATGGGGAACTGCGGTCCATTGCACGGTGCACCCAACCGGAGGTGGACCGGGACCAGAGCTTGACCAGAAGACAGATACAAAGACAGGAAAGTTCAGGTTGACAGGTTGAGAGTCTAGGGACGGAGACAGTTGTAGACTCCAGTTTCTCAGTCGCTGGAGATGCGCAGGTTCTGATTTCGACCCAGGCAATAGCAAGAAGACTGCATTGGCTTGTTGACTGTGTATGACAACAACCAGCTTCCCTAGACATTAGATACGGAGCAGTGAATATCAAACTTCTTTTCAACGGTCTATTTTCCGAATTTGCCGGTCACACACCATTAGATAATGTTCCTCACTACGTCAATGAAGAGGTCACGTTCAATCTTCCCTTGCGGCGTGTAGCTGTACCTGTATTGAAGTCGATGTTGTATTGTTGACTGATCAGAACCCCTCAATCCCCGCAAAATGCGGTGACGAGTGACGACCTTTAGTTGTTTTGCCCTTCAACCTTCACTACAAGGGGAGAATTGATCAAGTCAGCCTCGTTTCTTGCAACTTGTGAATACTCTCTGGATCCAAACCAATAAGTCTAGGATGACTCCCGTGTATTCACCCTTCCTACCGCCCCTTGTCCTACACTTGCAGCCCATGATCAGTTATCGCTCAAAACACATGTCGCAGTGAAGGCAGCCAAGGGCACTCAGCCAATTAACCTCTTCAGTAAGTCTCAGGCTGTGCCAATACAAGACTTCCATGATGACAAACAGCCTTGTGCAGTGAATCTTGTTCCCTTCACTCTTTTCTGATGGTGGGGGAAGGCGAGCGGCTGGACATTTAAATTTCTCCAGCAACCCGCGCCCCCGTCTGAGCTCCAGAGTATTCTTATTTGACTTTATTCTAAGCGCTATCCTTCAGCTTCGGAAATCATCGAATCACCCTTCTCTGGCTGCAACACATCGAACCTATCATGTCAGGCGCGGGTGGCCCACCCCAGCGGGGCGGCCGCGGAAGAGGTAACGACCGCGGTAGAGGCTCGGGCGTGGGCAGGGGACGCGGAGGCGGGCGCGGAGGCGGCGATTATGGAGGCGGACATCGTGGAGGCCGTGGAGGGGGCCGTGGCCGTGGTGGCTTGTTCCAGGATAATATACCCTACCGCCCCGCTCATGGCGACTCTGGTAGGGGAGATTTCAGAGGTCGCGGTGGCCGTGGTGGTGGACGAGGTCGTGGACGAGGTGGTTACGGCGATGGTGGCCCTCCTATCTATTCGTATGGCACTTCCTCAAGACTATACAACCACCCTGGTGGACTAACTCGTGCTCCCACAACCATCAGCCCTCGTGAAGGTATTCCATCACAAAACACCGAAGTTACTCAGACGGAGAACGCTCTGGAGAAAGCTCTCGTCAAGAAGGTGAGGTCTGCCGGATACCCTGAACGCCCCGGCTATGGCACTCAGGGAAAGCCGATTCAGCTCTTTGCCAATTACTTCGAGCTGAAGTCTGTTGGAAAGGGCCTATACCGCTACAACATCGATATCGATAGCGGGACGGGTCGCAAGCCAGCGTCCAGAAAGGCAAAACAAATTATCTCCCTGTTGCTTGAGGATCACTTCCCTCAGACCCGAGCCAGCATCGTTACTGACTACAAATCCACCTTGATTTCTCATCTGAGTATCTTGGATCAGGGGCAGGAGTCAGCCACTTTCGACATCGTTTACCGGGGCGAGCTCGAAGATGGACTGTCAGCCAGTAACGAGACATTCCGCGTCACCTGTCAGTTCACTGGTCGCCTTGATCCCGCTGACCTTTTGAATTATTTGACCTCTACGAATGCTGCTTCTATGTTCAATGAGAAAGCCGACATTCTTCAAGCACTGAACATCGTGATTGGTCACTACCCTAAGACTGCGGCTTCTATTGCTTCTCATGGTGCTAACAAGCATTATGCAATCAATGATGGCACTGCGGAGAAGTACAATCTGGGTTCTGCTCTAGAAGCTCTTCGCGGATACTTTGTGAGTGTACGTGCTGCAACGGCGCGTCTCCTGGTGAATGTTCAGGTCAAGTATGTCGCGTGCTATCAAGAGGGTCCTTTGCACCAACTTGTCAGTCTGCGAAAGGCCGAGTACAAGGCCGACCCTCATAGCTTGAAGAAATTCCTCGACAAACTGAGAGTCCGTGTCACACATATCCAGCGAAAGAACAAGAAAGGACAGGTGATACCAAAGATAAAGACCATCCTCAATGTTGCCACTCTCTCCGATGGGCGGGATCTCGAGAAACCACCAATTGTTCCACGCCCTGGAGCAGGGCCGAAAGAGGTTCAGTTCTTCCTGAATGCTCCCGGTCAATCAACACCACAGCGCAGTTCCACAGGTTCAAAGAGTAAGAAAGGAAAGAAGCCGGCTGGTCCTGAACCTTCGAGATCATACATTAGTGTCGCGGACTTCTTCAAAAGGGGTAAGTGTTTCAATCACAATTTGTCCTCATATCCAAGACAGAGCTGACCGGTGTTAAAAGAATACAATATCAATGTCGACCCTGAAATGCCGGTTGTGAACGTCGGAACCATAGCCCAGCCATCATATCTACCAGTGGACGTCTGCATAGTCGAGCCCGGACAGCCTGCGAAGTCTAAGCTTTCACCCAATCAAACACGACAGATGTTGAACTTCGCAGTTCGAGGCCCAGCGGAGAATGCGCGATCGATCGCCTCGAAAGGGACGGCAACATTGGGGATTGGGGACAATGCCAATGCCAATCCCACTCTGGTACCTATCCCCTCTAAAATCCAATCACGGGATGTAATTGCTAATATGTTCATGTATGCAGGTGGACTTCGGCGTACAAACCCACCCCAATCTAATCACGGTTCCAGGCCGAGTACTTCCCACGCCCAACGTGTACTACAACGACAACAAGCAAGTCGCACCCGTCGGTGGCAGTTGGAATATGAAGTCAATCAAATTCTCCACGACCTCCAACCTCCCGACTTGGGTCTGGATCGATATTGCGACATCCGGAAGTCAGCACTTCTCTGACGACCTACATGGATGCCTAGCTGCTCTCACAGAGAAACTTAAGGAAGTTGGTGTGAACGCCAATATTCCAATCGCGGGGGAGCGCATTGTCATAAAACCCGAGAATTATGCGGGAGATATCGACGCTGCAATTAGAGAACTATTGAAAGACCATCGACCGAGACTACTTTTGACAATTCTTCCTTTCAATCATACCGGTATCTACAACTGTGTCAAAAAGGCCTGTGACATCGATCACGGTGTGCGAAACATCAATGTCTTGGCCGAGCAATTCAAAAACAGCAACCCCCAATACCTTGCCAACGTGGGCCTGAAATTCAACCTCAAGCTTGGGGGCATCAATCAGATAGTCAAACCCGAGGAACTAGGCATCATTGGCGAAGGCAAGACCATGCTCCTCGGCATCGACGTTACTCACCCTTCCCCTGGTTCCGCTAAAGGCGCGCCTAGTATTGCAGCCATGGTCGCCTCTGTCGACTCCCACTTCGGCCAGTGGCCTGCTGAAATACGCATCCAGAGGGAATCCCGTGCCGAGATGGTCGACGACCTGGAGTCCATGCTGAAGGCACACCTCGCCCGTTGGGCGAAGAACCACAAAGGCGCCTATCCCGAGAACATCGTCGTCTATCGCGACGGCGTGTCCGAAGGTCAGTACAACCTCGTCACAGAGAAAGAACTGCCCCTCCTCAAAGCCGCATGCAAGGCCACATACCCGGCACCGGACACAAAGAAGAACCTCCCTCGCATCTCAATAATCATCGTCGGCAAGCGCCACCACACGCGCTTCTACCCAACCCACCAAGAGGACGCCGACCGCTCCAACAACCCAGTAAACGGCACAATCGCCGACCGCGGCGTCACAGAAGCCCGCAACTGGGACTTCTTCCTCCAAGCACACACCGCACTCAAGGGAACCGCCCGACCAGCCCATTACTACACCGTCTGGGACGAGATCTTCGTTAGCCAGAAAAATGCCGCTGATGCACTCGAGGCGATGACACACCACATGTGCTATCTCTTCGGTAGGGCAACCAAGGCCGTTAGTATCTGTCCGCCGGCGTACTACGCTGATCTTGTCTGCACGCGTGCTCGCTGCTACCTCAGTCGCGCCTTTGATCCCTCCACGCCTAGCGGGAGTGTTATTGGGACTGAAGATGAGTTCGTCGGCGTTCAGGCGTCCGAGGTGCGCATTCATCCTAATGTTGCGGATACGATGTTCTACATCTAGACAAACTGCCTTGCCTTGCTTTGTTCCCTTTCCCTTGTCTTTTTACCGGTCAAGACTTGGATATCGATGTGTGTGCGAAGATCTCAAAAGAGAGTTGGGTACAGTACAGTACGTCGAATGATTGGAGCATACATTTTTTGGGTATTAGGTAGTTTAGGTAGAATAGTCGATCAGGTAGCTTATTTTTCCTTAGCAGCATGGAATTTTGATAGTGCGTTCCATGATGTGCAGAGATGCGGATGGATATATATTTTTGTAAACAGCCCTATTTTGGGGCACTTCCCCCCAACAAGTAGAAACCTCGCCGATATTTACTAAAACCTACACAAAAATCCACCATTACCGAAAATGAAGGAAATGGCGCGTGTGTGCTGCAAAGTGCGGTACTAGTACCCGCACATCCTCTTGAGTGTCCCCGGTTTCTGCAGATAGCTGCATGTCTTGAAGCCAGACGACGACCAATTCCTAGCAAGCTGAGCCATAACCGAGCAGGAGTATTGTACTGGTAATGGGGTATGATATTTGTCTGATCTGAAAATAGATACGTGCGGAGTATCAAACACAAAAATGGATATGTAGGCAGAGTCAGGTAGAGACCGACAAGCGAATAAGAACAGAGGGGAAAGAAATACACAGCACAAGACATGAGCAAGTTAGATAGACCGCCGATAGACAGAAAAAGAAACATAGTAGTGTAGTGTGTCAATGACAGTCATAGATGCATGCAGGCGTTGACCAATTCGATTAGCCGTTCAGCTTCAATGTAGTCGGGTATTGTTTTTGTCTGATTTTTTGACTTTCTGTTTCTTCAAGTTCGTTACCGTGGCTCGTGGAAATAGTACGCTCTGTTGTTTGCGGCTCTACTCGTCATCAAAGCCCCAGCTTCTCTGGTTGACGTTGTGCATTCGGCGCTGTGGAGGAGGAGGGGCGGTCTTGGTAGGTTCTGGCGAGTTACTCAACTTCCATGATGCCTCTAACTGTTTGACAGCCTTCAAGCGGTCGCCCGAAGGCTTCTTGTTCTCGCGGCTGACGTTGTCATTAGTCGTCTGTGGCTCGTCTGGCGTGTCCCAGTGGCTCTCGAAATCCTTCTTGCGATTGGGTCCGTTGTGCACGACTGAGAGGGGGCGTTCCTTACTGGCTTGCTGTCTGGCGTCCTCCTCTGCGTCGTTCTCTGCATCGGCGTACAGCGTGTCTTTGTACAGACTCAGTCCCTTGTTACCATATGATCTGATAATGCGTTTATTGCCCTGTTCTTCGTCCCCATCCGTCAGCTGGAAATGCCTCTCAGCATCACGTCGAGGCTGCACGACACGGGGCCTTGCTGGCGGCGAGTTCTCATCGACCTCTTCATCGCTCCAGCCGAAGTGACGGACTTCTTCACCGCGGGGCTTGCGTTGGGGCTTTTGTGGCGTTGAGAAGTCCTCGAAGTCCCATTGGTTGACGTGACGAGAACCCGGGCGCGAAGCAGTAGGCTTGATCTCACGGCTGCTGTTATCACCTCCCAGCTCGAAGTGATCGAAGCGCTTTGGGTGCGCGCGGTAGGCGATTTGCTCTGGCTTCTCGCGAGCGACCGTCTCGTCGTCATCGAAGATGCGAGACCGGCCAAAGTTCTTACCGGCACCGACCTTGGGCGCAACTGGAGTTCCCTGCTGCTGTTCTTCATCGGTTTCAGGAACGAAGATGCGTGATGCGCGGTAGTTCTTGCCTGCACCGACCTTCGGAGCAACGGCACGGGGTCGTGAAGGTGTTGCGTCGGGCTCGTCATCATTACCCTCGTCGCCCACGAAGAGCTCATTGAGATCACGGGGAGGGGGTTTGGCGGAGGCAGGAGCACGGGGTGCCTGTACGGGCTGACCACGGTCTTTGGATGGGGAGAGCAGTTCAAACAGCGAGTCGGCCGCGTAGGGGTCTTTGATGTGTTTCTTTTCGGGAGATGGGGAACGTTCGGGGTTCTCATTCTGTTCAAATTCCGTAGAAGCAGGCTCTATCTTGGTAGTAGGTCTATTGTCCGTAGGAGCTGATGCGGACGCGTCCTTGATGAGGCGAGTTTGCTTATCGGCATCGCGAACGGGCCAGTTACGCTTTCCAATGACCTCGACTTGTTTCAAGAGAGACGCCTGATCCCAATGAATTCTGACGCTTTGAATCTCATTCTGAGAGTTGAATCGGACGATATGGATCTACAAGAGCGATCGCCGACGTTAGTAGTCTACTCTTCGGAGAATTAGAGGAAAGGAACCCGCCCACCGTGGGGAACTTCGCGACGCGATCGAACAAGAAAGTCTCATCCAGGCTAGGAAGATAAGCTCCGCCTCCGGTAAGGAACTGAAGCGAAGTGTCGACATCCAGAGAGAGCGCGTTGGAGCCTTGCACGGAGTCAATGATGGCCTGAGAGTTGATCTTGAGGTCTTGTTGTTTGGTGAGGTGCTTGATGACCTTGTCGGCGCCCTTGATCTCAGTGGTGGAGGTGATATAGATCAGGGAGACATCGGAGGCGAGAGGTGCCGAGCTGGGAGCAGCCAGGAACCTCTGATACACGTCCTTTAGAGACATGGCGAGATTGAAGAACGATTGAATCAATAGAGAAAGCTTAGAGTAGAAGGTAAATAAAGGAGAGGCGATTCAGGACGTGGAGGGGGAACGGGTGTTTGGTTGCGCAAGACACGAACCACGGTTGGCTGTCTGGACTCCAAATCAACAGTCAACCACGCTCGAGGATCGCAGCAGTAATTGATTTTATGAACAGGATCGCGAGTGTTGCGCGAAGGAAAAGAAAGAGGAATGGAAAAGCCCCGGAGTGAGGAGGCCTGGATTCCGTGTGTCTCTTGCTTTCTTTAAGAGCAGCGCCGGGAAGGTTCAAAGAGGCTTCAAGAGTCTAGTCCACCAGTCCAACACAAGAACAAAAGGCACGGTGGAGGCCGGTTACTCGGCTGCTCCGCGCATAATACAGACCAGGTCAATCATAGTAACACAGGCTGCTATCATATGAAGACGGCTCTTCAAGGGTTCCCTGATGGCTGATAATTACACCAAATAACAGCCAAGGAAGGTCAGGACTGGGGATTCCACTGCGCCAGTGTTTCACCACAACGCCCGTTCCAAAGCCGCGTCTCTCAGGCAACTGCTGGAAATAATGATGTTGGCCATAATAATATTATTTTGCTATTATTATGCTCTATAGAATATGCTTCATACCTCAGCTCATACTGGTCTCCAATTGTATATCCCTATATTGCCCTCTAGATAGCCATCGCTCATAAGCACCGATCTACTCCTAGTCCCTCTGTGGTGGTGTCCGGGAATAGATCTGCGCTGGCCAAAACAATGTCGGTTTTGTTGCATCGGCATTCCTCACTTATCGCAATGGCCGCGGCAGAGGATAGAAAAGTGGAAGAAATTGCATCTTCCTCATCCTCTGACTGGCTGTAAGTCCGCGAATCTCGAATGCTACTGCCGAGAAACTTCAGGGACAGACCTTGCGGCTCAGTAAGCTTGGTATTTGCGATTGGAAAAAAAGCTTCCCAGCGCTCTTCACAAAGTTTTGTTTTAAGTGGTCGTAATCATCATAATCTCGAAGTATCATATTATTATAGCGGCCTGCGTAAAAAGTGGCTCCGTTAGCAGTGGTCAAGATCGGACGTAATGGGGATCTCACCCTAGGAAATCTTCCTTGATCGTTCCAATAGCGTTGATCGCAGCAACGTCTGGCTTCACGCCGAGAATTTTGAGTCGCAGTGTAGTGCCCTTCTCGATAACCTGGTCTGCATGGTCGGTGTATTGCGGCGGCACTGTGTTAGGTTCCCATTTGATGTCGGAAGGAATATTCTAGAATATAAATCAGCACCAGAGCGACAACAGCGGTGCTGGTTGAGGTCAACGTACTTTCCGCGCAATGAATACCGCCAACGGCCCAGCCAAGGTGAATATCCCTGTGGGTTTTACCGATGTGACAACAGCGTCAACCTATAGGTCTGGTTAGACACCATCCACGGCCATACCAACATAGTACTTACTGTTTCGCCTCGGAAGGGCTTCCAGATGATTGCTCGATACTTGATCGTGTATTCAGCTTGACCGTTGCTCGGAAGCACTCTCCCTTCACCAATATCCACCATGTCCATAACGCATATCACGAAGTGGTCCCCCGTACACCGTCCCTCCTCCTCCTCGTTCAGACGGTTTATAAGATACTCCCGCACATTCGGCCCGAAATAGGAGGGATGTAATGCGATGACCTTGGTCTCTTCTTTGAGGAAAAACATGGCGAATACTCAAAAGCCGGTGCTATCGTGACGGGGAGGCGAGCTGGGACCAGCGGGTAGGATGCCGTTGCGGATTCTGCGTCAGGGCTATTTCGTCAAAAGAAGGGAAATCTGAAGCGGCGCGGTTTGAGGATGGGGTTTATAACCCGCAGCGAGTCACGATGGTGGAATGACTGGACTTGGAGGGATGATAACTGAAAATTTAATACTTCATGGCCGCTGGCGGAACAAAGGGATTTGCTGACGAGATCTGACAAAGGAGCGCAAGGTCAAGCTGTTGATCGCGACCAGAGTCCTCCAACGAGGGAACGTATTGTCAAAGAGCCTGGAGAACTAGCAACGAAGCTATCACAAAGCCTCATCTTGGTTGGAACCAGAGCTCCAGCTGGTCACCTGACCCCAACCAGAAGCGGACAGCTTTATCCGCCAAATACAGGATAATACATACCGCTTTGCCGCAAAAAGACGCAGCTTCCCGCAATCTGGTAATTGTAATACCGACCTCGACTGCATGAGGGTTGGCCTCGGCTTGCACATGACGTTTATGCAACCGTCTTTTGAGTATTCTGCTGGGGTTGCTCAGCCCATACGATGACTTGGACCCTTTTGGCCGATATTCATTCTGCGGGGACTCGTTTCTTGTATTCTACATCTCACGCTCCTTTCTAATAATTTCCTGCATCTTCCGCACCCAGCCCCTTCAACATGGCGCTGAACCTTGAAAAGCAGCTGCTCTTCGTAAGTATTGAGATGGCATGGTCATGAAGCCACGAGAGTTTTACTCACGCTTGCCTGCAGTACGGTGCATACCACAACAATCCCGTTCGTCTTCTCTTGCCTACCGCATCGACAACCTGCTCATACTTTCTTAGGTAAACGTTGCGATTCATATAACATGTGTGCCGATACTTCTATTTACCGGCATCGCCATGGTATGCCCCTCGAATCGCAGCTCAACAGTCAAGCATCGTTTTGACGAGATATTAATCTCACGCTTAGGCATCGAATACGCCGGCTTTCTTCACATTACCTGAGTTCCTACAATTCGAAAACCTACCTCCGAATCTCGGGACGATCGGAGCACTCGTCTATACCCTCTTTTATATACTTTTGGAGCCCGTCGCCGGGGTTCTTGTCGCACCGCTCCTAATCGGCGGCGCGGCATTCGGCAACCATCTTCTAGCCACATACGGTGTGCAGGCCAATTACTGGTTTGGTGGAATCCACGTCGTCTCCTGGCTGTTGCAGTTTGTCGGTCACGGCGTCTACGAGGGTCGCGCTCCCGCTTTGCTAGATAATTTGGTCCAGGCTTTGCTCCTCGCACCTCTCTTCGTCTGGATGGAGATTCTGTTCTTCTTCGGCTACCGCCCGGAGCTGAAGGCACGATACGATGCCAATGTGCAGAAGAAAATTGCTGAGTTCAAGCAGCAGCAGAAGAAGGCAGCAAAGTAATGTGCTTGCAGGTAGCCGAAGGGCGAGAGTGGGGCTGGCTTTTGTATAAGCGTCGTTGAGACAATGTTGGTACAATCATTATTATGACTGCGTTTATGGACTGCTTATTTGTGACTAGCGTTGGGGTTTCGCGGTTGTTCAAGGGTCTGATTAGACCTGTTCTGATTGTTGTATATTCTTACTGCCGTTATTGTGTATGACAAGCTTTCCTGAGACTTGGAACTTTCGTTTGACACAGTCATCCCGAAGTTGTAGATGCAAGCCGTAGATCGGTGTTGTGGATGCTGGTGGCAGGTGATGTTAATCGGTTACCGGAACTTGGAATGAAAGGAGCTTGGAAGGAGCTTGGAAGGACCGTGGAAACCGTCCAGCGCAGCGCCGGACATAGTGCAGCTAATATAGAGATGACCTGGAAGTACTCTTCAATTCTTCCAAGGCCAAAACCAGCGTGGATATAGATTCCCTGTTGTCAAGATATTATTCCACCTCTAGGAGCTACAGGTGGTTGACGTCGTCCGCCCGTGGACCGTGGTTGTAGCAACGAGAATGACTAAGCTGTACGATGAATATCCGGAGATCCGAAAAATACAAACACGGTGACCAGAAGGGAAACATTGCCAGCTGTCCGGCCCCGGGAAACCTCCCAGCCACAACAGCACCTCGGGTTCTTGGGAGGTTCTGAGTAGAGAAATCAATTGAGAGTAGAGTTAATTGTAACTTATTGTATAAATAAATAGATCCAAGATGAGCTATGCTGTGGTAATTCATTGCAAGCTGCGGCTGTCTTTTTTCTTGGGGTGTCCCGTGAGCGCACTAGGGCGGGTTCGGAGGATGCTGGCACTCGGCAAAAATAGGCTTAGTCCCAGTCCTGAGAATCCTCCCAACCCCGACGACAAAGCTCTCCTTCATCCATCCACACTCCTCCTCTCCTCTCACCTCTTCCCCCAATTACATCTCTTCTTCGAGGAAACCTCTCTCCCTCTCCTCTGAACCCTTTTCACAATGTTCAGGAACGCTTTGCGGCAGTCTAGCCGCACCGTCGCGGCCGCCACTGCCACTGGCAGGATCGCCTCGGTGAGTTCTATCCCTGGCGAGGTCGACGACGACTCAATTTGCCCGTTTCCCATCCAAAGTCATCTCAATGAGATGGTCAATCGCATCTATCGACATCACCCTTGCTTCTATACCACATCAACGCGTTGTTGCTGCGCTTGCGCCATGGCTAACAGAATTTGCTTCCGGTCAACAGGTTCGCGCGGCTGTTCCCGGCCCCCTCTCTGCTGCCTCCAAGCAGGTCCGTACCTACGCTGCTGAGGCCAAGGCCTCGCCCACCGAGGTCTCTTCCATCCTTGAGCAGAGAATCCGTGGTGTTCAGGAGGAATCTGGTCTTGCTGAGACAGGACGTGTCCTTTCCGTCGGGTACGTCACGTCGCCTTTGCCGGGTGGAAAAATTTGGTGTCGGCTGCAATATCGATCAATCCGTCGAAAAAACACCGAAAATCATCTCGAAAACGCTTCAACCATATCTTGTGCAGTTGACTGACTCGATTTTCATTGAATAGTGATGGTATCGCACGTGTCCACGGTATGACCAACGTTCAGGCTGAGGAGCTTGTCGAGTATGGATCCCCGAACAGTTTGTGTAGCTCCCAAGGACATTACTAACTATTCAATAGGTTCGCCTCTGGTGTCAAGGGTATGTGCATGAACCTCGAGGCCGGCCAGGTCGGTGTTGTGTTGTTCGGTTCCGACCGTCTCGTCAAGGAAGGTGAGACTGTTAAGCGTACCGGAGAGATTGTATGTCATTTCTTATCGATATCGTTTATTCTGTATTCAAGATGTGCTAACTGACTACTCAGGTCGACGTTCCCGTCGGTCCCGAGCTTCTCGGCCGTGTCGTTGACGCCCTTGGTAACCCCATTGATGGCAAGGGTCCTCTCAACGCCAAGGCCAAGAGCCGTGCTCAGCTCAAGGCTCCCGGTATCCTTCCCCGTCGTTCCGTCAACCAGCCCGTGCAGACTGGTCTGAAGTGTGTCGACTCCATGGTCCCCATCGGCCGTGGTCAGCGTGAGTTGATCATCGGTGACCGTCAGACCGGTAAGACCGCTGTCGCTCTCGATGCCATCCTCAACCAGAAGCGCTGGAACAACACCTCCGACGAGAGCAAGAAGCTGTACTGTATCTACGTTGCCGTCGGTCAGAAGCGTTCCACCGTCGCTCAGCTCGTCAAGACCCTTGAGGAGAACGACGCCATGAAGTACTCCGTCATCGTTGCTGCCACCGCTTCCGAGGCTGCTCCTCTCCAGTACCTTGCTCCCTTTACTGGTGAGTCCGGCCCTACTTTTCTTTCCAAGTTCTTTCCCGCTTCACCCTTTTGATCCCTTACAATCTTGCCCATACCCTATTTGGCTGGTCGTGTCTATGTTGATGGCTTCAATCGACCATACCTTCCTAAGGTGGCTAAGTTCTATTGTTCACTCTGCGACGTGAAACCCCCCTTCCAGCGCCAAGCATAAGATGCACCTGGCGACAAAGCGCCATCGGAAGAGGGCTGCTGCTGCTATGTTGGAATCTTCGGATTCCACATAGCGTCCCTTCCCTCACATCGCTTATCATCATCTCCATCACGCTCAACATCTTATCAACATGACATGTACTAATTCAAATTCAAAATAGGATGTGCCGTGGGTGAATGGTTCCGAGACAATGGCCGTCACGCCGTGATTGTGTACGATGACCTGTCCAAGCAGGCCGTCGCTTACCGCCAGATGTCTCTTCTGCTCCGTCGTCCTCCTGGTCGTGAGGCGTACCCCGGTGATGTTTTCTACCTCCACTCTCGTCTCCTCGAGCGTTCCGCGAAGATGAACGAGAAGCACGGTGGTGGATCCCTCACTGCGCTTCCGGTCATTGAGACTCAGGGTGGTGATGTGTCCGCTTACATTCCCACCAACGTGATTTCGATTACCGACGGTCAGATCTTCTTGGAAGCTGAGCTCTTCTACAAGGGTATCCGTCCCGCCATTAACGTGGGTCTTTCCGTCTCGCGTGTCGGATCTGCTGCGCAGGTCAAGGCCATGAAGCAGGTCGCTGGTTCCCTGAAGCTCTTCTTGGCTCAGTACCGTGAAGTTGCTGCCTTCGCGCAGTTCGGTTCCGATCTGGATGCTTCCACCAAGCAGACGCTCAACCGTGGTCAGCGTCTCACTGAGCTGCTCAAGCAGAAGCAGTACTCCCCCATGGCTGTCTCCGACATGGTTCCCCTCATCTTTGCTGGTGTCAACGGTTTCCTCGACAACATTCCCGTCGCCAAGGTGCTCCAGTGGGAGTCTGACTTCCTTGCTCACATCAAGAGCAACCACCCTGAGATCCAGGAGACCATTGAGAAGGAGGGCCAGGTCAGCAAGGAGCTTGAGGCTAAGCTCAAGGACGTTATTGGCAGCTTCAACAAGTCCTTCAGCGCATAGGTGAGCAAGCGACATTTTTGTTGATTAGCCTACCATGTACTGTTTCATTTCCTGACTCTGTGTGTATAGACAAGATAGCTTGTACAATTGACTCCACCGTTTCGTTTTCTTTTCATTGAGGCTTCAGGCCGGTTGGTTGTGGTCAGCACAACCCGGCACATCTGTAGCTATGAAACAAAAGCAACGGTGGGCTGAGTGAAAGAGCTAAAATATGAATAATATCCTGTACGTTTAGATGTTTTTGCGCAGCAGAGAGCGGAATCGGACAGAACGACTGTATGAGTTGACAAGTCCATGGGAAAAGGAGTTGCATCTCTTCGGTTGGTTTGGGCTAGGATTCCTTTTGTCTACATATATGCACTCGAATATGATTTCCTTTGTTTGTTTTTATATCTCATATATCAATGAAGCAATGCTCTGCTGTACTTTTTCCAAGTAATACTTTATCGTTGGGATCTCTGGGCTACGGCTCAAAGGGCCATCAGCTTCTGATGATTGTACTTCAGGTACTATATGACCTAGCAGTTAGGCTCGTGTAAGTACTTTTTGCTACATATGTCCTTTTCCTGCTTGTCCTTATCCTTGGATAGCTTTCTCCATATACTGTTGGCCCGAGATCGGACATGGTCTCGATATCCTGGACGGAGCTATGGCGCTGTGCGACCGAGAAGAGCGCAACTGATATACCACCCGTATATGCTGGCAAAGGCACCAATCTCTATTCATCAATACACCTATAATGCTCAACCTTTAATGGGGCCGGATGAGGTCACAGGCTGCGCGAGGCTGTCATGGCTGAATGCGGGATGATCTTTATCGATAAGCGAATGGGTTTTCCCGGGCTAAATTTTCAAAGGCCCCTCCCCTCCACCATACCTACTTGTGAAACGGCATTGACTCATTCCCATATCTCCTCTCTGTCTACTCTGTCTACTCTGTAGACTCCTCCAACAGCTCCTCGCGCAAGATGGCGACCCCCTCAGAACAGCCTCCCTCCAATTGCAAGGTCATGCTCTCCAAGCATGTCGCGAACGGCCTGCTCAATGAAGTGTCCGAGGGCGTGAAGACGCTGGAGAAACCGCCTCACCTGGTCGGGTTCCTAGCGAACAATGACCCCGCGGCGCTGATGTACGCGCAATGGACCGAGAAGACATGTCATGAAAAGTGAGCATTCTGACGCATCTACCTTGCTTTGTTCGTTCTACTTTCCCGTCGTCATTGGCCGGGATGCATGCCCTGCCCTGCCCTGCCCCTCCGCATATTCGCCGGCTGGCGGATCTCTATCGTATACGACTTACGTAGCTAACGTAGTCCCATCTCTGCCATAGTGGATTCCGCTACTCCCTCCGCGAAGTACACCGCGATAACCTCGAGGAAGCCATCCTAGCCGCAAACGCCGACTCCGAAGTCGACGGCATCATCGTATACTACCCCATCTTTAACAACAGGCAAGACCAGTACCTGCAGCAGATCGTCGACGTATCCAAGGATGTAGAAGGTCTTAGCCACCGCTATATCTTCAACATGTACCAGAACATCCGATTCCTGGACCCGGAGACTAAGCGCCAGAAGTGTATCCTCCCTTGCACGCCGCTGGCCATCATTAAGATCCTGGAGTACCTGAACATCTACAACACGATTCTGCCGTACGGTAATAGATTGCATGGGCACACTATCTGCGTTGTCAACCGCTCGGAGGTTGTTGGGCGGCCGCTTGCGGCCTTGTTGGCGAATGACGGGGCTTGCGTTTACAGCGTTGATATCACTGGTATTCAGAAGTTCTACCGTGGGGAGGGGCTGAAGAAGGGGAGGCACGAGGTGGAAGATGTTGAGGGTAAGGAGCTGAAGGATATTGTGCCGCTGTGTGATACTGTTATCTCTGGTGTGCCTGGGGACAAGTACAAGTTCGATACCAGCTTACTGCGAGACGGTGCTGTGTGTATCAACTTCTCGAGCGAGAAGGTAAGCTTTCTTTTCTCTGACAAAGCGATGAGCGCAGATTTGCTTATGCGACGATGACAGAACTTTGGACCTGAAGTCAAGCAAAAGGCTTCCCTCTTTGTGCCCTCAATCGGAAAGGTCACTATCGTTGTTCTGCTCAGGAACTTGCTTGTAAGTTTCATGTCATTCTTGCTGCAATTTCTTTGGGATATGGCCTAACAATGACCCTGCAGAGACTCATCCAGAACAAGAGACTGGACGATATCAAGCCCGCTGCTGCAACCGAGCGGCCCGGCACCCTTGAGGCTGCTTCATAGAGAAACTTTACCTGTTCATTGAACTAAGCCAGCAAAATGATGTTATACTAGAGCGCATTCAAATTTAGATTTCCCTTGTTCATCATGCCAAGCTTTTATTTCCTCACGTCTGTATAGATCCCGCCTTTGATGCTCACTTCATGATATTTTCGAACACCATTCCACCCTGAGGGTGCGATAACCAGGATAACAGAATCTGATCGGATGAGAGACAGAGGTAGCCACAAGTCCCGCAAATTTCACAAAAAAGCAATGCCCACTTGCCAAGCTTCAGTCTTCAACGACCTATCTCCGCTTTGTTGCGCCCTTCGAACCCTTGTTATCGCTCTCCTGCACCCCAACCACAGTAGCCACACCACCGGTCTTCTTCTCAGTTTCTTGAGCGGCGGACTTCAGTACCGCGATCTCCTTGGCGAGCCACTTGCGCAGAGGTTCTGGATGGAACGTCCCATCCGCAGAGAACCAAGCCGTGAACGACGTCTCAATTTCCTTCTCTTCAATGACAGTACCCGTCGGTGACTTATACTGAACATTCAGCTTGTACAACGGCGTGTGCTTCTTGACGGACGAACGAATCGATATCTATACCACCGGCGTACATATTATATTAGCATGCGTCAGGAAGAAACCAAACCGAATCAAACCGCAGCAGTAAACCAAGAAACAAAAGATGAGCACTAAACATAAACACGTACCGTCTCCCCACCCGCACGACGTCCCCGAAAGACCTCACTCGCCTCAACGGCCCAAATCCAATATGTGAGGATAGTGTTCAGAACAAAGTACGAGCCGACGGCGACGAGGATCCACGGCGACGTTGTCGCTTCCCACCCGAGCTTGCGGTCTGCGTAGAAAGTGAATGCGGCGATTGCGACGGCGCTGTAGCCGACGGCGAAGCGGACGTTTGTCTTGAAGTGGTCTTGTTTGAAGGTGTAGGGTTGCGGGAGGATCGTTAGGTAGGGCGCTAGGGCGTCGTCGGTTGTTGATTTGAGGTCTGAGTTGGTTTGGTTAGTTTAGTTGATTCTGGTTATTGATGTAGGAACTAGGAAGGGAGGTGTATGCGATAACAAATGCGAATGCGAATGTTCTTTGGCATTGTAGACGTGGGGAAGAGCTTACCATTGGGAGAGTAGACTGGCACCTTTGGTGCAGCTGCTGAGGCCATTGTAGAAATCACAATATCTGGAAGGTCGTAAGGAGTAGCTCAAGTGTATTCAGGACCGGAGAGGAAGAAGCACAGATTTTATTATTTTCCCGTTGTCTATTTGGATCTGACAAGTTGCGGCGAGCTGTCCCTTTCGTCGGAGCTAAAGCGGCAGTACTTTTGGATGCCGCCTTGTCGGTTCTTGTGGGGATCCCCAGCACTTCGAGAGTTCTGACACCACCAGCTTGCACAGCTTCCGCCTGGCCTCACTCTTTTATTCAGAATGGCATTGCAAGGTGTAGAGCAGACGATCCTTAGGGATCCGGCTCTATTGTGCGTATTTTCCTTCGCCTGTTCATTGCATCCTGCACTGTCAAAGGAAAGACTGACCTCAACCACGCAGCTACTGGATCTTGATTCCTATATCTGTTGTTATGGTAAGGTTTGCTTCTGATCCCGTCAATTACTAGATTGAAGCTAACACAATGGATAGATCCTCACTGGTATACTACGCCACTATGCCACGGTCTTGATGAACTCCCCGCCAAAACCAGCCGCGACCCTGGCCGAATCCCGCGAGCGACTCTCCCTCTTCCGCGCCGTCAACCTGCGTAACCATGCCCCGGCAGTGCTCTCAAAAGAAGCCTTTGAAATGCGAAAGAACTACCTCGTCACGGGCTTCCAGACCGGCGCGTTCCTCAAGGATCCCAACAATCGCGGCCAGCCCCCAGCTAATCCCATGTCGGATCCCGCGGCTATGGAGGGTATGATGGGTATGATGAAGGGGAACATGATGATGATGATCCCTCAGACTCTGATTATGAGTTGGATCAATGCTTTCTTCTCGGGATTTGTTATCTGTAAGCAGGCCAGACGGCTTCGTTCTTGGCCCTTTAGCGGATGCTAACAGGAGTGAAATAGTGAAACTCCCGTTCCCTCTTACCATTCGCTTCAAGTCAATGCTACAGTCTGGTGTCATGACTCGCGACTTGGATGTGAGATGGGTGTCCAGTCTGTCGTGGTATTTCCTGAACCTGTTCGGTTTGCAGTCCGTCTTCGGATTCATTCTGGGTAGTGATAATGGTTTGTCATCTCTTTCCTTGCGTTGATGTGCTCCCTGCTAATCCTCCATCTAGCTGCCAACCATATGGCTCAGCAGATGGGCCCTATGAACCCTGCTGCTGGTGCGAACCCTTTCCAGCCTGGGCAGGATCCGCACAAAATGTATCTCAACGAAGCGGAGAATCTGGAGGTGTTTGAGCACTTCTGCATTCTTGACGGTATTGAGGAGAGAGTTCTGCGCAAGTATGGTGCAACTCAATAGAAAGCTGGAGCACAGCGCCCTAGTTCTTTTACTTGTCTTTTCAGAATGAGGTTTCAGTTATCTTTATAGTTGGCTCGGTGCAATATAGATGCAATAAAACACTACGGTTGTTGCCATGGACATAGAATAATTGGTCATGATCATTAAAGAGTCTGCGCTCATTGCTTTCATAGCCGTGTCATAATAATAGAAAGGCCATAACATCTCATTTTCATCAGGACGAATAGTTGATAACACCGTTCAGTACCCACACCTCACCATTTGCAACTTGCTCTGCAATGCTATCAACCTGAACGCCGCTGGGCTCAATCTAGAAGATACAAGTCAGGAACTGAAAATTCGCCATCCACGAGCCAGAAAGTAGTACTCACATATATCTTATCTCCATCCTTCCTCCACTTCACCCTATCACCCTCCAGAGTTTCCGCCTCCTCACCCTCCTTCCAAGGACTCTGCTTCACAACATGAGCAAAGACAAAGCGTTCCAAGTTCCGCTTCGCCCGTTCTTGCCCTTCATCGCCCTCATACGCCTTCATCTCACCGAATTGCTCGTAGTCATCAGGATTCTCCCACGGCTTGCGCGGAAGATCCTGGATAGCACTATTGCGAGGCGCAAGGACCGTTACATTCTGCGAGGCATCACTCAGCCGGCTCTCCACGGATTCGAATTGCCGAGTAAGCGATGCGAAGATGTTTATTCCACGAGTTTTGGGCAGGACATCGGAGATGATGGGGTCGTTATTGTCGGGTGCCATTGCTTCTCCGCGTAAAGGTTGCTGGGTGCTGAGCCACTCTTTGATACCTTCGAAGTCTTGTAGGCCTCGCTTGTCGCGGGTTACTGTATGAGCGTTGTTGATTAACGGTTGCGGGATACGCTTGCGGAGGGATAGAGGTGGTAGACTCCACGCCGCTGACACTATGCAGAATAATAGAAAGAGGTAAAGCGCGGCTTTTGTAGCTGAGAGCCGCCGCATTTTAGAGCTGTCGATTTCGAAGCTGACCTTGTTCTTTCTCTATAGGGTAAACTACGTAGTGCCGAGTCGAAAGCCATGACGCAACACCTCTTCGCCGCACTACCCCCACGTGACCCCGCGGAGAACAGTGGGATGTTGCTGCACGTGACGAATATCGATAAGGGTATTTGGAGAGACCACAAAATTCATGACCGTGCCAATTGCTCTTACACGTCGTTGACAAGGTTGATCGTGAAGATGTCGGCCTTGCAGACATTTATGCTGGTCGTCGACCATGACAAGCAGGAAGCCCGGCAGATTACCGAGCGGATTGCCCAAGGTACTACCTATACCAATGCCAATCACCGTGCCCCTCCAAAGGACGATACAGACGACAGAATGCGCTAATACGGTACTCATATTCTTGACAGACGTGGAAAGCAAAAAGACGACTCTCGTTGAAATTGTACAGTCGCTGGGAGAATACATCAATGACGAAGACCCGCTCCTCCGCGGCAAGGCCGTGTCCTACTTGACCGCGGTGATCAAGGCGCTTCCGCCGAAGTTCCTCACGAGACAGCAGGTCCAGGTTCTGACGACGTTCTTCTGTGACCGGATCGAAGATGCAGGTGCTGTCTCTGGGCTTGAGACGTTGCAGAAGCTGGATCGGTTCACGAAGGATATGGCGGAGGAGCTGGCGACAGCGTGAGCGCTCCGAATTGCCGCATGACTGTACTCCGTCTCTGGGAGTCATAAGGCTGATGCGTGATGTATAGGCTTTTCCAGAACTTCAGCGCTCTGCAATCCCGCGCTCAGTCTCAGAGATTCCAAGTTTACCAGCTGCTTAATGAGCTGATGTCCAACCATCGAGCCGGTACGTCGAGGCTTCCGTTCGTCATTACCCTTCTATGCTGACCGGCTAGCCCTACACGAAATGGGGGACATATCTCTCGTTGGGACGGTAGACCTCATGACAGGCGAGAAGGACCCGCGCAACCTCATGCTGGTGTTCTCGATCCTCAAGGTGATTATGATGGAATGGGATATCTCAAATCACGTTGAAGTAGGTTCACCTCATATTGATGGTTCCTCGATGTAGTTGCTGACTATAGAAGCTCTTGTTCGATTCCGCCTACAACTACTTCCCAATCACGTTCAGGCCACCGCCCAATGACCCCTATGGGATCACTGCGCAGGATTTGAAGAATCGCTTGCAAGACTGCATCTCGTCCACAAGTCTCTTTGCTCCTCACTCTATCCCGTCATTGCTGGATAAGCTGGACTCAACCTCTCAGAATGTCAAGGTACAGTACAATTAGCTGTATCGGAGGTTTCCCCATGCTAACATACCCAAAGAAAGATGCACTCAATGCGTTGATTGCCTGTATCAATTCATATAGCCCGGATACCGTGTCGGCGCATTCGATCACGATATGGGAGTCTCTCAAGTTTGAGATTCTCAACGCTCAAGAAGAGTTCTTATCTGAGCTCTCCCTGAAAGCGTTGCATGGCATCGCAAAGCGCCTGTCGGAAGGTGTGACGCAAATATCCGACCAGTTGCCTCTAGCTCAGTACCTGCGACCTATAACCAAAGAATGCAACGAGCAATTACGGGAACCTCAGCAGAAACAAGCCAAACCCGCTCAACAAATCTTGAAAGCCACGTCCGAAGCCTCCGTGGCCTCCTTTTCCCTGATTGTTCAGGTCGTTGTTGCACCCGTTCTCACACTTTACCAAGGCGCTGATGGCATCACGAAACAACGCGCTCTTTTGGATACATTGACCCTGCTTTTCGAGTCCGCCATCACAGTGTTCGGAGAGTGGACGGCCAGGAGTCCCGAATTGCCCGCTGAGAACCCTCTAGGAGAGTTCAGAGATCAATTCTCGGAGATCTTTGGCCAGGCATTGATGGGTACGGTCAAGGAAGAAGTTTCCTTCCGTATCTCTGCCTTGAAAGGGTTCCTACGCCTCTCAGTACTGCGCGGTTACTTCCATGAATCAGAAATTGGCTTGTTCGTGCAATACCTCAACGAGATTCTCCTCAAGGAAGAGTCAGTGGGCCGCGGTGATTTGAAGAAAGAGGCTATTGCTGCTCTAGCCGAAATCTCGAAGCATAAGCCGCTCCTGATCATGGACATTACTTTCCCAGCCTTCGTGGCTACCCTCCCTGACTTTGACGACGGGACGAACTCCAGCTATCTGCCAACCCTCGAGATCCTGGCGCAAATAAGCGTGGAGAAAGCTATATTCGAGACATTGGTACGTCGGCTGCTGAACAAGCTGATGCTATTGCTTCAGAAGGAGCAGACGGAGACTTCATCTGCAGCCTACCCAAGGGCTATCCTCTTGACGATATTCTACGTTATGAGCCGGAGGAACCTCGAGGGCGACTTTGGTCTGGAGATGTATTATGACCAGCTAGTGGTAAACATGTGTATGCAAGCCGCAGCAGCAGCTTCAGGAGCAGCGAAGAACCGCATCCTATGCGATTCCGGAGTTCTGGATATCCTTGGAAGGCTCTGTAACCTCATCGCCAGGTCGCTCCCACGATCCAAACAGGATCAACTTGCGCCAAACATCTACACTTTGTCCACCGCACCTGCTGACTTCCAGCCCGTCCTCTTTGCCGAGTCAACATCCGAAGACCAACGGCGTACAATGATCCTCTCTACCTATCTCCTAGCAGGCCTACCAGCAGATTCCACGCTACCAACCCACAACATCGCGGAGCTTCTCTCAAACATCGTGAAGCTCTCCATAACCGAAACCTCCCCACCGACCCAGCTCGCTCTCCTCCGCCACATCGGCCTCCTCGTGAACAAATTCCTCCCCAAATCTGAGCTTGGAGTCGCGACAGACCTACTCAACTCCCTCATTCCCACCGATCCATCCCAACGCGTGACACCAGAAACCATCAAAACCATCTTCTGGCTCTCAAAAGCTCTAATCCTCCGTCTCGCCCCAACAACGACCCAGATCCTCACCTCCCTCCTCTCCCTCCTTTCATCCTCATCTGAACAAACAAGCACAGCCGCCTCCCGCTCCTTCGCTATCCTCCTACGAGATGATGACGTCCTCTCCCCTACAAACGGCGCAAACATCCGCCTCCTATCCAAACAGCGCGTCTTCACAACCCTTACCCCCCTTATCTCGTCTAAGATCCGCGAAATCAACATCACAAACACCACCACCGAACCAACAGTAGCAGCAGGAGCACACATCAAACCCGCCCACCTAACTGCCCTCTCCGGCATCCTCTCCACAATCTCCCCCTTCCTCGTCATGCCCGAACTCCCCACCCTCCTCCCTCTCCTCCTCCAATCTCTCGATCTCCAGCCCGGCCTCGCAAACCCCGACTCAACCGCCGTCCGCACCGCGACGCTCCAAACTCTCTCCGTTATTATCCGCGAGAGCGGCATCTCCGTCATCGACGAATGCGGCCACGTCCAGAGCCTCGTTACGCGCCTCCTCAAGACAGCGGAGTTCACACCCTCGCTTTCCAACGCAGCCCGCCTCCGCGTCGACGCCCTGCGTTGCCTCTACTTACTTGCGCAACCGCCTACAGTCGATGGTGCGCCCGCCGTCGCGAAACGGGGTAAGCTCTCACCGCTACTATCTGTTCGGAAGGAAGTCCTCCGGAGGTTGGGCGCCGTACTTGATGATCCGAAGCGGGATGTTAGGAAGGCGGCTGTTGATGCGAGGGCCGCTTGGTTGAGGGGTGTTGATGAGGTGGAGGAGGAGGATGATTGATCGATTGAATGCTTGATTGAGCGATGGGTTAAGTGCTTCGGAAGGATATAAAATTTTCTGTTCCTCTCTATGGTTAGATATGTTTGTTGCTAGAGCGCTGATATCTTAGGTTAGAGTTTGTTTATCCTACCTATTATAAAGTGTCTATCTATAGAGACCGTGAGTTCCTCAGCTCCTCAGTTCCTCAGTTCCTCCATGACTCTGTAAGTCTTATGATCCGATTCGGATCCGATACTACATAAATAAACAGACATCAATGAATTAGGTTAGGTTATGCGTACTGAAATCGGCAGCAAAAAAATTGCATTTCATTAGGATTAGGGCTAGATTTTCTTTCCAATCTATGACTATCTCCTGGCTGCCCAGTCTTAGATATCTCCTTTCCCTCGCCTCCGTCAATAACCATCTCTTATTGTTCAAGCACGATTACGCCCCACGGACTCGACTATTGCTTGCATGTGTCCTCCGAGGACATAATGATATATATATCATGCGATTATGCAGGTGCTAATGAACAACTTTGTTCGTCGTCACTTTCAATGTTAGGTCATGGTCGAAGATTCTCTCTGCCGCCGACGCAGCTGCCGATTGAAGGCTGTGATTGCGTGGTGGAAGCTGTTATGAACTTATGAGCTCGATGTACGTGCAGGTGTTGAAGTGGGAACAGGGGGCTGATTTAATAAGGATTGACTGTATTATTTCACTCCCTGGTGTCCTCGTATAGTTCAACATATACGTGGTTAAATCTACCAATAGTCCTTCTCTTCCTGCTCCTGCTTGATGGCCTCTTCCTCGGAAGGATCAAATTCGACTCTTGCCACCACGCTTTGCACGTCCTTCATGCTCTCAATCTCCTCGAATTTCAACCCATTGTTTTCTTGTAACATGGGCGCCATCACCCGCATGTCAGGGCTCATTGGGCCGCGGTTGCAGGCCCCTACTCCGTCCATCTTCTCGAGAACTGCCTTCGAAATCCGCAGCAGATCGGCTATGCCGTCTTGACCCACTGCCGCCGCAACAGGGCTGTTGGGGGAGCTGGGTGGCTGGCCGGTAAGGAGAGTAGCAACGTCGCCGAATAGATCACTGCAACGCCAATGTTGAGTCCGTTCGCCAATCTCTAGGGCCGTATTTGTCTTCAGAAGGGCTTCAATGGCGGAGCTGATGAGCGAAAGTTCAAACCACACTTTCCCTCTCTGGATCATCTCTGCACTATTGGAGTAACGTGCTCTGACGTGTTGATTGTCCGGTGACTCATGAAGCCCAATAAAAAGATCTTGGACCTCCGTGACCTGAAGAAAGATGCTTGAACCGTCGCTTGCTTGGCTCATGTCCTTGGACCCCTCGGGGCCAAGATAACGATGACGGGTCCATCGTTTCATGAACACTTTCTCGATGTTCATCTTGGTTCTTTTTGGAACGGAGGTGTGGATGCTAATATGCTTGTCTGCTGGAATCCACAAATGCTCAGCCATGTACTTGGCAACATCCTCGAATTCGGGGTGAGATCCAGACTGATACAAAGCAGCCGACCCTACTACCGCTCTCGCGTCCCATATTTGTCCGGGAGAGTGCAAGTTTACTGCTCCGAGAACCGATTTTGGGGTTTGGATCGTGTATCCCCCCTGCTCATCAAAGGCAATGAGGAGTAATTCGTCTGCCTTTGTACGGCAATGGAACTCGTAGCTGATGCCATACTCGCTGTATTCCTGTCCAAACATGCGGGACTTGCCTTGGCCTTTGGACGTTTTGAGGTCCACGATGTGGTCAATCTCGGAGCCACAGACTGTGAGTCTGTTCACAAACTTGGTTGTCGGCGCTGCCGCGCCAGTTCGTGATTGAAATATCTTTGACCATTCCGCCTGGGACATCAAATTGTCGATACATGTCCTGGGAAGAAGCGGGACAACAATGAGCCCGAATTGCATCTCGAACGTGAGAATACCAGGAAAGGCTTCGGCCGCTCCAAGCGTCGGCTTCATCACGTCAAACAATTGTCGGACGTCCTCTTCGACTACTGGGCCCTGCTGTTTGGGGGAAGACGCTTGATGTGCAGGCGCAAGAGTTGCCTTCGAGTTCGTCCCTGGTGAGACATTCAAGCTTTGCGATTTTCCCAGCGGCTTCTTGGGGTTCGGCATCCCCCAAGCAGCTTCCAGCGTTGCTTGTTTAGCCGCCGCTTTTTTCCTGGTCTTCTGGTTTGGCTTCGTCGCTTTTTGGTTCATGGTTTTATTAAACTCCCTGGTCTGCATTTCGTCGACTGATTGGGCCGCTTCAGGCCTCTTGGCTCGTTCAAGATCGCCTCCCACTTGTTTCGAGAGCAACCTGCAGTAATCTCCTGGTCGCTGGCACGGCCTGGCAGGAGGATTCGAACCAACAGAGACCGAGCGTATGCTGTATGCGTCGTTCACGCTCTTGAGCCTCGCTTCCAAGTCGGGTAACTTTGCGCTCAGAGGTGCATCAGGCAGCGGCTCTGGGGTAGCTATTGACCCATCAGAGTGCGCGGTTTCGGCCATGTTTAGACCAGCAAGGCCATCGTGATGTTTGTCGACGGGCACCATAGATTGTTCACTTCCAGAACTAGCAAGAGATCGAGCCGCGCTACTGGAGGCTGCCATATTCGGGACAAGTGGTGGGGTGTTGAACCGGAAGGGTGGACAGCTGGACTTTGTAGTATCGACCGGGGTTGAGTCGTCGATCAGCTTATCATGTTTGTTTGACGGTTTGACAGCCGGCTGGATCAAACGCTTACAGGCCGCACTAGCCTGTGGTTCCTTTTTTGACCGCGCGACCGAGGTGGTTTTTCTGGACTTTGCACCGGTTAAGCCAGGCTTAAGCGTTCGCGCCGTGGACCTGTCGAGAGGGTCATGAGGAGGCGGTTTCTCGGCCTGAATGACTGGGCCTTGAAGACCCCGGGTACTGTTAACATCCGGTTCGTACTGCATTTTCCAAATTTGCCGATAGGTGTTGACCATAGCTGTAGGTTCTAAACCCCTTGATTCTATCTGTGGCTGATAAGGCACAATCTCTGGCGACAGTTGCTTGGTGTCCTTAGTCTCAATCTTCTGGGAAGGTATAACTGCCCTGCGTTTTTTAATGCCGGGCGCTTGTTTAATATCAGTTCTAGTACTCGCTAGGGGCAACATCTGGTTCTGCGGGCCAGCAGCATCTTCAAACTGTTTTACCGCCTCAGTTGCTTCTGGAGTTAATCTGTCCGCAACCCATCGCGTTACCTGACTCGCCTTCTCTAGAGACAAGTACGGGTGACTTGCCGCGTCTTGTAATGGTGGCAACTGGGAATTAGCAGGAGGGCTATTCAGCACTGGTTCCAATGTGGCAAATTTGTCTCCGTTGCCCACTTCATGGTACATAAAATCGCTCCAGATACGAGAGTCCTTATTTTCGGTGGTACACATCGGAGGCTGAATAAGGTTTCTGGGAGGCTTATATATTTCGGTCTCCTCGTCCAGAAAGTATAACATACTAACGAACATCCGACCCAACTCGGAATCTGCTAGTACGCGGCGTAGTGCTTCTGTGCCAAGGGTATCGTAAGGTTGAACCCTGTAGCGAGCCTCATTATAAATTGGTCCCAAGACAAGATTACCGATGTTGGAACTATCAAGGTAAGACTGCAAAGCGAATTAGAAGTCATTTCCAAGTAATAGCAAGTGAAATACATACCAAGGGCTTATCTATCATATGAAGTTTCTCCAGAGCATCGTTCACGTCGTTCTCGCGCTCACCCGAGACTCGAACGCCCTTTTCGTTGTCCACCACGATGATCTCGGTTCCGGTGCCTTTTGCAATTCCACTTAGCGCCTCAGTATGCTTGTTCGCAGTGAAGCAGCCAACACCGCCATCAATTGACCACCAGAACTTTGTGACTTGGCTGCGTACATGCGGGATGAATTTTGCAGCATCATCATCCAGAGCCACTAAACCACAGATTGCATCATGATTGGGGCAATCAGTGACGGAAGATGTATCTTGAATTGCCGACGGAAGGATCAATAAACGCAGCCTAGGTTTCTGAGTTTCCATTAGCATGCGATCGGAGGAGAAGTACAAGTTCTAGAATAAACTTACATCAAGGAGATCCTTTGTCTTCTGCTTTTCGACGAAAGAATGAATCAATTCAGCTATGGGGGCTAAACACCCCTCAAGTTTGCCTTTGACGACGAGTGCCTTGAGAGAGATTGATCGTTTAGAGATAATACGCCAAGGTATTAGAAGGGAAACTTACCTCCTCGTTTTGTGAGTAATCGCAATGACACTCCGCTTGTGGGATTTCTCGGCTACAGAGTACAGACGCGATCATCAGTGAATAAAATAGAAAGTGAGTTTTAGAGACATACTGCAACTCGTTCTCGAGTTCTTGGACCTGTAGAGGTTGGGTTAACGAGGTACTAGGAGGTAGAGACTGAGCGGTAGCTTACTCCTATGTCCTCGAAAGCCCATCCACTCGTGAACGCTAGGCGTTGCATTTGTAGATCCATGATAGAGGGCTCAATGAGGCTGAAGCCAAAGCCAAGAGGATCCCGGCAATCTTGGATAAGCAGCGGCAGGCTCCAGAGCTAGTACGCGTGCGGTGATGGAGACGGAGATGAAGGAAGCCGTGTTGTTGAGTTCTGAGAGCAAAATGAGGGATTCTAAAAAGTATAAAACGCAAGAAAACGGGTATCGAGAGTACAGCCAGAGAGGCAACACAATGCAAATGGAATAAGGCCTGTTTGGCGTGTCTTGTGTTGCTCGTTGCCAAGGGAGATGGAAGATGAGAGAGGGAAGAAGAGGGGAGAGAGAAGGAAGGAGGGTGAGAGGAGAGAGACACCCAACCCGGGAGAGAACTTGCCATGACGATTTCACCAGGGCAATGACATGTCTAAGGTGAGACATTTCAAACAGTGTCCTGTGAATGGAAGCAGAGAAGGATCGAGGAAAGCAAACAAAGATCTGCACTTTCCCGTAGTTGAGAAAAAAAATGGAAAACAAGCAGATGCAGGGGAATATGTACTGTGGACAGTCCAAGTGACTGACTGCTTCAATTGACAACATGCCGCCTTCCGAAGGATGAGGGAGCAGTCAGCACAAAGTAGTGTTAAGTAACTCAAGGAATTCTATTAATTTGAAAATCGCCGCAAAGTGTGCATCATAGGGACAGGAACAACGAGGGGAACACTCCATCTATATTTCCAGGGTATCAGAAGCCCCGAACTCCAGGCCATGCCAAAATTAGGAAAGAAAACGAATAAAGACATGGCAAACCGTTGTTAATATACAGTCTCACCGGGCAACGTAACCACGGGAGATCCAAGATCGCCGATTATATGCTTCGCTGACGTTAGATGAAAGGTAAATTCGACTCGCCAACACCGGGGTTGATACCAATGACTTTTGGCTATGCGATGCTAGAATTCGGTTTGATCGAAATGCGTTGGGGCACTGGCGCACAGGGGCTGCTCACTCGACATCGTTGACCTCGCGTTTGACCTGTAAGACCCATTTCATCTGTCCTTCGGTTTCTTTCAGGGATGCGAGGGCAGCGTTGATCTTTGCCTCGCCTTGCTGACCTTGTTCAATCAAGTCTCTCACCTCCCCGTCGTGCGCTTGTTTGTAGACCTCATACTGCTTGAACAGTGCCTCAAAATTCTCCCGCGCTCGTTCGAGCTCTCGATCTTTCTGAGCCATGATCGAATCCAACTGGCCTATTTGCGACTTCGTGTGCTCGTGCTTATCTCTCAATGCAATAAAATCGTCGCGTATGCCTTTCAGTCTCCGTTGTTGATCCGCGCGCTCCCGTTGACCAGATTTCGCCAGCACGTCGTATTGGGTTTGGGCAAGTTGAGCGATTTCCTGCAGTTCGGCGGACCTCTGGTGGAAGTCGTCTTGCGCTTCATCCATCAACTGGTGAAACCTCAATTTTTCGTTCTCCGCTTGCTGCCGCCTATCGCGTTCGCTCTGAATCTCGGCGCGCAATTCTTCAATCTTTTTCTCCTTGCGCGAGAGTGAGTGCAGGCTCATTTCGTGTGAGTGTTCGAGATTTTGCAGCCGGTCGGTCATGTTCTGAACCTGGGTCTTGAAAGCTTCGTTCGTCCGTTGTGTTTCCTCTGCGCGCGACCGATAAACACTGCATTCGCGAGTCAAGCGCGCAATATCTTCTTGTAGATTGTGTATGACACGTCCTGACTTGCCTGTAGCGGCGTGACCGACGGCGGAGGACCATTCCGTTGCTGTCGCATCACCGTTTGTAGGAGGGAATCCGTTGTTGTGGCTGGGCGGCGGGCTCGTTGCTTCTGGGATAGAAAGTCATAAGTTAGCAGATTGCCAATTGGTACTGAAGGCAAAAGTGAGAGGGGTAGACCAACCTATTGTCGTCTCCGCAGCTCCCGAGTCCTCTTGTCGCTCAGGAGCGTCCACCTCGAACAAACCATTGTGCTGGGGCATGTTCAGCTCTGTTTCGACATGAGGCAAGCTGATACGAGGAGCTCGAAAGGGACCTGATGTAGCTGACCCATTGATCGGGGAGTTAGCATTCTCGCTTTCTGGTTTGGTTGACTTCTTGGGCCGTCCAAATCGGACTATGCTCGGCATGACGGGGAACGGAATTTAGGCCAACGATAAAGGAAACCGCAATTGCCCAAGCAGCTTGGAGTGCTCAAATAGGAAGCAAGGTAGGAAATTGGTGAGGCGCAAAGGTGAGCTGGTGTTTTTCTGGTGATGCCAATAGCAGTATGCCTCGTGGTCGAGCGTAAGTCCGACATAAAAAGGTTCTCAGGATGAGGCGAAGGGCGACAGTGAGAGCATGGGCAGTAGCTCTGCGGGCATGAAAAGAACAGGGACCATACCAGAAGTGAGGCCAGAGCCTGATAAAGAAAGATCCGCGGCAGGAGAATTATTGTTTTGGGTTTACTGTCAAAATGATGTTATTAGTATCGCGCTTAGGATGCATGGGTTAAGATTGCCGAGACATCAAATTGCGGTGGGAGAGTGAGGCGCTGGACAAATTGACTTACTTTGCAGCTGACGATGATCTTTTGGGCTCTATATATAAACAACAAGCGCCCAGTCTCTGATATTAGCCAAAATCTGCAGTTCTATACAATAAGACGAGAAAGTTGGCGTCGGGGATGTAAAAGGAGCGTTGCGGAGAGAAAGTGGACTCGACCAATGCGGCTGTGATATACTCTGGACTCCCGTGAGGTGCGCAAACCTGAATAATATTGACTGCGCAACAATATTTATAGAAGCCCAATCACATTGAGCCTTTCATGACGCTTTTGGTGTTGTTGTCTTTGAATCACCAATAATGAGTATTACACGACTTGACATTAATGATTCAAAGACAATGACACCCAGACCCAACTTCTAGAACAAAGAGTGCCGATCGACGGCATCTGTATCGGCTTCTGGTAACCTTTCTGTGGCTAAAAATTAGTCTCATTTTTCTTTGATAAGACTGTGCTAATGTATAAGGGTAATATGCCCCCTTGTTTTCAGGTTTTGAACTTGCGACCGACGTGAGTGGAGCAAAAGGGACGAAAGGCGAACAAAGTATGGAGTACAACGCCCAGTACAAGAAAGTAGAGCGAGTCCAAAGACTGTCAGGTACTACATGACCTTTACAGAAGAG
Organism: Aspergillus undulatus; assembly: GCF_047715775.1. Classification (NCBI taxonomy): domain Eukaryota; kingdom Fungi; phylum Ascomycota; class Eurotiomycetes; order Eurotiales; family Aspergillaceae; genus Aspergillus; species Aspergillus undulatus. Next base: position 43,738 of record NW_027396657.1, read on the forward strand.
GATAATAGGCCCTCTCCAATATCTCCGCCGGGAACTTCACATAGACATTCCGATCCAACAATATATACACGACAGTGAGACCACTTGAGCACAGCAAATGTCCCCCTTCGACTTGTTGTCCAGCGAGCCTGTCCAGCGAACTCAATGCCGTGGAGACTGGACAACCTGAGTTCAAGTCTTCTGGCTCTCACGCAGCGAAATAAATGACAGCAGCCACAGCAGCCACAGCAGCCAGAGCCATCTCAGGAGAGACATTTCGAAAGGTGACGCCATCATTGGTGGGTGATTGTACTGTGCTCTTACCCGAAGTCATGTTAATTCGAGTGGATGGGCTGTTCAGAGTTGGAATATAGCCGTTATTGCCTTTTTGGACAGTAGGTCTCGTACCGCCGAGAGGAGTGGTGTCTGAGGGAAGAGAGATGGTTGAAGCGGAAGTGACTGCGGGTTCCTCGCCAGGTCCAGGAGCGAGCGTCACACGACTAGAGTAGTTGATGCTGCCATCTTGTTCGATCTGGAAAGCATAGTCGGAGCCCGCAGGAAGGGCTGCTTCGGGGGCCCATGTAAAAGAGCCTCCAGTCGCTTGGTCCGTTAGGACTTTCATGGTCTGGAGGTCACCGGAAGGGCCTTGCCGCAGGGTGATCTTTGCGGGCTATGATCGATTAGCATGAAGTCAAGCAGGAGGGAGCTGCGGTTCATACAGCATTTGGATCGCCCTTCCAATACAAGGTGGCTGGCTGCCCGGTGTAGATGGTTGTCGGCCACTTCGTAAATGCGACGCCCGCCAGACTGACTTGGGCCAGACACGCCCAGGTAGCGAGAAGAGGCTTTAGAAAACGCATTTTGGCTCGTCGTAAATGAGTATGAAGAAAGTGAAAGCAGATTATAGAGTCCAAAACTAAATTGATAGACGTAAGAGTGCAGACGATGATGAATCGATATGAGAAAAGAGTAGAGAGGAGTCAAAGACAGACAAGGAGCGCGTCGAACCAACAGAGACTCAAAACAAGGGCAAGAACGACGTACAACTGGTCGTGACGGAATTGGGGAAAGAACTATAGACTGCAGTGGCCTGTGTTGTGTTCTTGCTACTTACCCTGCCGTGGCCGTACTGATGATCTCGAGCGTCGAGAAGAGAAGACTTGAACTAGAGCAGACTACTGGTATCTCTTATTTACGTGGAGCCGAGCGAAGAATGAGAGGCTTCAAAATACACAGCATTCCTGTCAACAAATCTCCTGCAATGGATGGTATGGACACCGAGAATGCTCTCCCAAGCTAGCAGCAACCGACCCCCGGCCTAATCAACAATAGTACATTCAATCTCTAGGTGGTATCAAGCTTCTGTACTCCAATTGTTGCTAATCATGCCAATTTTTACTTTAAATGGGAAGGACGTTGTCTATTCGCCGCGGATGCGGGAATACTACCGGATGCGGAAGAGAAATGAACCTCACTGTACTAATCAGGACCATTTCCGGCTCCTGCATTTTTGGAAGTTGCGACCTTCGTCCCTTCCGCTGTAACTGTCACCACATCTTGACTTCGTCTATCTTTAACCTGCCCTTCTGCATCATGCGCTCGTTTATCCCATTCAGCCCGATGAGATTGTCATTTTATCTCTACCTACAAAGGATATAACCCATTTTAAAGTCACTCGTTAAACCTACACTCGTTTATCTATATCGTCTGCTTCGTTCCAGTCCACCAATTTCAACACTAGCCTCAATCGCGTGCTTCGCCTTTAACATAATACAACACCGGTACGATCTCGGTATGCTCCTGGAAGACACGCCGATCTTGACGAAGGATGATGAATCGTCGTCCGAGGTGTTGATTGCTGCTGGGCGAGCATGCTCAGTAACAACGCCAACATACGAACAGCGCTACTACCGTTCGGTGGATGTTGGGATTCGTCCAGACCCGGAACCTGATCCAGAACCATACATACCTCCCAATACATTGACGACTCGAGAATCCATGGAAATGACCCGTCTCGAAGCGCTGCATACCCTCGACACATGCCGTCATGTTATTGCGACTCTTGAGCTGACCAGATTGCGCAAGTCCCGCACTGGCCTCTACCATTGGATGGCATTCTGGGATCGACTGTACGAGCGGTCATTCTCGAGCATGCTTTCGTCTCGGGTCATGGCCGCCTTATACAAGGTTGACGCATTATTTCGCGCCGTTTCCTTTGACCTCCATCAACTTGCACGGAAGACAGAGTTTGCTGTCTGTAGCGCCTCTTCCGAGAAAGAGATTCTCCAGATACTCGAGAGAATGGAGGATGAGGTCACCCTAAGGGGAAAACGAAGGCGCAGAAAGGCTCAACATATACTGCAGAAAATGCGCGCCAATATCGAAGCGATCCCGGTCAAAGTCAACGACGAACTCTTCGACGACATGAAACGTGGCGTATTTGGACTAGATGTCTTTTGTGATTACCACCCAGGGGACGAGAGAGCAGAACAGACTGAGCGGATGTGGTCTCAGCATTTTATAGGGCAATCAGTGGGCCTAGTTGCGGTTTCTCCATACCTCTACCGACAATGGCGGGACTCCTCGATTACGGATACTACATCTCAGCCATTGGCCGCGTATAGCTCGAATAATACTCGTTGAACGGACTCCGTGCTGGGCAGTAATGGGAGCTTGGAAGAAACATATTGAACGCAGCACCGGGCATCGTTCGCGTGCTTATGATGGGCTCTATTCTGCATGTACAGCGTCAAGCGGGCGTTATGATTGTGACCTTTGGCACATTAGATAGAATTGTTTATTCTGCACGTTAAAGTTGACGGAGATATTGGTTAGGTAGAATAGTACGAACCGATTGTTTTTGACACTGATTCTGAAAGCTCTAACATAAACTCGAAACACCATACTCCGTAAAAGCACCCGCTCATGCAAAATCCCACAAAGACCGCAAAAGACTCCCAGGCGCCGAATCCACACCCCCATCCTCCTCCAACAGCCGATCCGTAAATATCCGTTTCGGAATCTGGTACTCCACAACCGGAATCTTCCTGAGCGGCTTCTCCCCCGTCCCCAACTCCGCCTGCAGCATGCCCTGATACGTATAATCTAAAAAGTCCTCCAGGTTATAACTCTGCTTCGTAAACTGCTCTGATATGATTCCGGCGATTGATGCCACATTGGGGTGGTAGTGAGACTGTAGCGTCTCGATCTCCCACAGACTACTCTCGATCGCACCGGTGCGGTCAGGGTCGCTCTCCCCCGGGTCGAACGGGTCGTCCATGCCTTCCTTTTCGAGCTCATCCTTGGTCTCGGGATCGCGGATGACGCGGTGCAGCATGAACGTGCAGGTCGGGTGGGACTTGAAGAGGTTGTAGATGAAGGGGACGATGGCGACGATAGCGGCGGGCGGTGCGTTAAGCGCTAAGCGGGACAGACGCTTAATGAAGCTTGCGACGAGCGTTGCGGGGAGGTGAGTGGATGCGAGGAAGGTGTTTAGGAGGCGGAAGAAGCGCGAGCGGTGCTTTGAGTGGAGGAGGTCGGCGTCGAGGAGGGAGTAGAGTTTTGGGTAGAATTGGGGGTAGTCGAGGTTTTTCTCTTGGATGAGGTAGAATAGGCCGGAGAGGGCGAGGAGGGAGGTTGCGCCGCCGACATTGTACGAGTCTGTTAGGAAGTCCATGAGGAATTCGGGGCGGATGAACCAGGGCTCGATGTGGTGGACCATTATGCGGAGGAGGGTTTTGCGGAGCGGTGCGGAGAGGTTGTTTTGGATGACGGTGAGCCAGGCGTCTTGGGCGCGCTTTTTGTAAACGTTGACAGATTTGAGTTTCTTGTTTTCTTTGCTGGTTTTTGTGTAGAAGGTATTGAACTTGTGGTCTGCGCTGGGGACGTTGTCGCAGGCTTGAAGGATTGTGACTAGGGTTTCGAGTATTTCTGTGCTTCGCGCTGTTGATGCGTAGTCGCTGTTTTCAAGATTAGAGGCGGTTCAAGAGCAGTGAAGGAGGATATGGAGAGGGCAACATACGCAACTTGCATGAATGTATAGTAGGTAACATCCTCATGAGGCTTCAGGAACTTCTCCAAGAACTCTGACCGTAAAGTTTGCCCATCTCGCGCCTCGACCACGGCCTCGAAGATATTGCGAAAGAAACCCGAGATCCAAGCCTGGGTCTCGTCTCCTGGAATATGTGTAGCACGTTCGTTGAGGAGGCGCATGGCTAAGGTCAGGGCAGTAAGCTTGTAGGGTTAGCATGGAACAGAATATTGTCCAACGAGCGCAACTCACCTGAGACGAAGCATCGCTCACGCGCATGATAGATTCCAATAGCCTCTGATATTCCCGACAACGTTCCTTCAGCCATGCCACAACGATTTTCTCGTTCTCTGCTGCACGCTCTGGCTCGGTCAAGTTTCCACCAGCAATCAATCGGCTGAAGACTCGACAAAGTGACACGGCGGCTGCCAGGTTGGGATTGACGAGTGATCCATCTCCGCTGAGCATGGAAATAAGCGTCGCGATGTTGTTGTAGTGTTTTCTCGACTCGGAGATTTGCTCCTCCAGTTGCTGGATTTCGACCATCGAGTCTGCGCTATCATTTTCTGCGACGGCACGGCGTTTGGAGGAAGGAACACTGCTCTCTTTCGAGCTCTTTCGCTTCTTCGAGATGACGGGTTTATCTATAGCTGAAGGCATCTTGATAGATCGGTGCGAACGACCGTCCTTGTCGCAGAAAAGGCAGCTGTGCTCTTGCTTGTGGTTTCCTTGTGCTGGTTCTATAATTTTTCGGGCATCTTCGGCTAGTGGTTTTTCCGGTGACCGCACGATTACCATAACAGGACTAGTGCGACACCGCTCAAGCCGCCATCCCGACTTCAGTTCTCCTCAATTCCGTTCATCCATCACATCCTGTCAAGGTCTGACTATCACAACAATGGCTTCGCGTCTTGCTAAGAGCGCCATTGGTACGCTTCCAGATATTCTTCAGGGTCGCTTTCAGCACCTGATAACAGTCGCTAACTCCTAGCAGGCGCTGCCCGTGTGCGGCCCACCCTTTCTTCGCGCAACGTCGCTGCCATCACGGCCAACCTCTCCGCAACCCGCTCTGCCTCCAACGTCCCTACCGAAGACCCCAAGAAGAAGGCTCAGTCGATCCTTGACGCTGTTCCCGGCAACTCCCTTGTCTCCAAGACCGCCCTCCTTTCCGCTACCGCCGGTCTCTCCATTGCCGCTATCAGCAATGAGCTCTACGTGATGAACGAGGAAACCGTTGCTGCTTTCTGTCTGCTCAGCGTTTTCACCGCTGTTGCCAAGTACGGCGGCCCTGCTTACAAGGAGTGGGCCGACGGCCAGATCAAGAAGCACACCGACATCCTGAACGCTGCCCGTGCCGACCACACCAACGCTGTTAAGTCGCGCATGGAGAACGTCAAGGAGCTGTCCGGTGTTGTTGAGCTCACCAAGCAGCTCTTTGCTGTTTCCAAGGTACATATACAGCATTTCTGGGCATCATTATGTTCAATATCATGTTCGGGAATAATGGAACTAACGCTCTGTGAAGGAAACCGCCCAGCTCGAGGCCCAGGCCTACGAGCTCGAGCAGCGCACTGCTCTTGCTACCGAGGCCAAGCAGGTCCTTGACTCGTGGGTTCGCTACGAGGGCCAGGTTAAGCAGCGCCAGCAGCGTGAGCTGGCCGAGACCGTCATTGGCAAGATCCAAAAGGAACTTGAGAACCCCAAGACTCTCCAGCAGATCCTCAACCAGAGCGTCGCTGATGTTGAGCGTAAGTCACAATCTTGGGATCTACGTGTGAGCTGGAGCAAGATTAACAGTTTCCCGCAGGCATCATGTCCTCCAAGGCCCAGTAAATGGAGTCTGCTTGATAGCTTGCTGTCAACTCGTGTACAAATTAAGACCTGTTTCTGTGCTGAATTAGACATATCAATACCATGTTGATCTACGAATTTCATCGATCTCTGTACCAATTCAATCAGTTCGATGTTTTCCCATCGAACACCAAACCTGCAGGTGGCAGACCGCCCCTGAAGTATTTGTAGCTGTCCTTCTGTAAACACTTCGAGCTTGATAAAGTTCCCTTTTCTTGGATCACCTCGAGTCTCATCTTGAATTTTGCCAGGTGTTTACTTATGTGGCCGTTGCAGTCTGTTGTGGCTTTCTGGGTCGCAGTTTCGCTCGCTCTCTTTCCAGTTACCGCTTCCTGACGGATCTCCATCAACCATGACACTCTCCTCAAATTTTTTGCTTCCACGCAACACCATACCATCTATCAAGAGCAGGACCAAATGTCAATTCGGCAAATCCAACAATTTCAACCTCATGATTCCGTCAGGGCCATGTGTGCGGCAACAGACTCAAGCTTCCGAGCACATGGACGACTGACTCGGTTACTGGGCGGCTAATACCCGTCTTGAGCCATGGAGCGAAAGAGTGAGAAAACAGACGGACTTGAATTGCGATCCAGGCTGCCTCGTTTTCTATTAATATGCATTGAACGGCCGCGATGCTGTCTGGCTTTGAGCTGACACAGCCCCCAGTGCGAAGCCTTTGTCGTGCCCTACCAGGCTGCCAATGTGACAGCATCGTGGCTCAGACAGCGTCGATGAGAAGCAGATCATATCTATATCTTCTCTTGAAATCCCCAAATCAAGTCTTGGCCTTTCGGTCAATTTCGCTTCACGTTCCACCCTTCGAGCAGTTTCAGCTCCAGCTCCCGAGCTTCCGTCGCATTCTTGTTGCAACGATCAACCAACCCCCCGCTATCGACTCTCCGAACGCAACCATGCCGCTGCGCGATATCCTCCATAAGAAAGACGCGCTCAACAGCACCAGCGACGAACATGCGCCAGGTACAACCGAAGCTCCCGCCACCCTTGTACCTGAGATACGATTTATCCGCTCGGACACCACAACCCAGGAAATCATCATCCCGCCAAACCATCTGGACGATGACGAAGATCGTCTGGCCTCCCCGCGGCCGTCGTCGTCCTCTTCCCATCGACGATCATTGAACCCGTTCCATCGCTCGAGATCTCCGTCCGAATCGCATGAGCCACTATCGCCGACGCGCCCGCGAGGTGAACGACGGCTGTCGCATTTGTTACGGCGTGATCGACGCAGCTCCTCTTCGTCCTCCGTTAACATCCCATCAGACCTTCCGCAGATAGCCCCCAATACAGGCGACGAGCAAGATCGGGAAGCACAATGGGAAAAGCGTGCGACTATTCTTGCGCAACGTAGTCCGCAACATGGGTCGCCGAGTCGTTCGCCTGCTGGCTCAGGTCTTGGTACGGAGAATATACGGCCTCGGTCCAGAAGTTCCAGTCATAGTCGGATCAACGATCCAGAAGGAGATGTGAGATACCCATGTCTATTTTCCGACATATTGGTCGTCGGTGACTAATCATGGTTCAGGTAAACATTCAAGAGGCGATCAGACTCCATGAAGCCGGTGGTAAGAGAGTATCCAACAGCATGCAAATCCGGCAGCTGGCGAATCCAGGCTCACTATTGCCTATCAACAGAATTGGAACAATCAACAAGCATGTTTGCCCGACTGGCGGATCCGAACGGTGCCAACAATGCCCTAAGTCAGGTGCTCTATGGTCTTGCACTGCGGTAAGGGTTGCTCTTCCGTTAGATCTACGGCTTCGCACTGTACATTGCTTTTGGAGAATGACAATTCTAACTTCGTGTTTGTTTATAGGCATGGCTGGGGTTGTACGCCTGACCCCGAAAAAGCTGTGATTTATCTTTCGGGTGCCGCTTCGAACTCGGCGACGATTGAGGCCGAAGCCCTCGAGTCAGGGCTCAAAAAAGGCGGCGCTGCTAAAGGCGAACTTGTTCTGGCGATATTTGAACTGGGCAACTGCTTTCGCAATGGCTGGGGTGTCAAGAAAGACCCGGCAGCGGCGCGACAGTACTTTGAAACGGCTGCCAACCTCGGCGACGCGGATGCCATGAATGAAGTCGCCTGGTGCTACGCTGAGGGATTTGGAGGCAAGAAAGACAAAGTAAGTGACTGGCTGGGGAGCTTCCTCGCGATCCTCATCTCCTCTTGGGCATTCATGCCTGGATTCTCGCTTCACTCTTCTGGCATCGCTGAATGCTCGTCTAAGGTCCGCCATTCCCTTAGCTAACCCAATCTCTTACTTAGTTCATGGCCGCGAAATACTACCGATTGGCTGAAGAGAAAGGAAACAAGATTGTGGGAAACTCTTGGTACGTTGAAACAAGTCTCCGGAGATCCTCTTTCTCCATTCCTTCTGCGAGAGCCAAAACAAATGTGACGACTCGGAATTCTGCATTGTGTGTTTGATGATCCGTATGCTGCGATCACCTGCATATATCACTGCTTCAGCGTGTCTGGGGAGCGGCGGCTGCAGCTGGGTTGATAGGCCCTCGTGGTATCTTCTGCAAATGCGCTATGCAAGCCGGCGTTACCCATCCAGCCAACCATAGCGTCATACTCACCACTCCCCTCTTTACCATTTCGAGATGAATTTGTCGAGATGACGGATTTAGGTTGACTTGATTTCGGCTTTTTTAGGATCTGGAAAGACAAATACAATCTCCAATAATCCGTCCATTTACGCCGCGCCTTAAAATGGTTCGGCGCTTTTAAGCCACGAATCGCCTAGGCTTTCGAGCACAGCCCTATAATGACCTGCGCCGGCCATCCCGAGTTTTCACGTCTCATATAGGTTAAACGCCTGTTTTGGCTTTGGGGCTGAATGCATCCTCGCAGCGTAACGGCCAACGGCATATGGAGGCCTTATGACCCTTGGATTAAATCCTGATTCATAGCGCCCTCTCCTCAGCCGCAGGCCAATTGAACTCTGCCTCCCAAACCTGGTTTACCCTGATCTAGCCTTCTTTACCTGGGTGACCTGCCGCCTGAATGCTCCAATCCACCCCTAGCCTGGCGCAACGCCCATACCACCTGATATCGGAAGCGGAGAACTTGACTGGAGCTGGTGCAGTGCAGTAGGGTCTGGAAAATCCCCCTTAGGTTCGTGAATCGTGACCCAACGTTTCGAATCCTCGAAGCCTCATCTTTGTTTTGGGAACCCAATCTTGGCCTGTCTAGATTTTGTTCTCATTGTTTGAACATCCCATTTTATCCTCAATAGCCATTTACCGTGCAAGATACCATTCACGTGTGTTTTATCTCGTTCTATTCACGGGTTATATTCTCCTCTCGGGGTCTCCGGATGCATGTCTTGTACCCCCGCCTTGGGCGAATTAGTAGTAAGCGTGTAACGGGACGAAACAGCCCATTAAATTCTACGGTGCCTTGGTCCTTACGGAATTCAGGTTGCCTCGTCGATAATCTTGACGGGCGTGAGCTCATTCATCTCGGCTGAGCTGGGCTATGTTTCCTCCCATACTTTCGCCCGAGTACTCAAAAACAACTCACAATAGGAACAGTAATACGCTTGTTTAAGGCCAAACTCAAGGCTCCCCTCATTTGAGCATACAGTACTCGGTACCATCACCCATCACCATCTTGCTCCATGCGCTGCGCCATGCGCACCCCTCCACAGCGCACATCAACCCGCAGCACCCAAAGTACCTCAAATCCCACCTCGAGATCCCACCTACTCCATCTGCAGTACAACTCCCGTATCTAGATAAGTGGAATGGACGGATGATCCGTGCCCCAGCGTCCGCATCCACTTTAGGTAGATAGTGAAGTCATGCGAAGTCGACAGTAACCGATCTCAAAAGAGACACGATCAACCTTGGGTACAGGACACCGGGAGAAAAGCGGGGTGCCGTGCAATGCCCCATCGTTCGTCTTGCACCCTTGGCTCGTGAGTTAAGGTTTGAGCTTTGGGTAGAGAACGGAGATCGACGACCACGACAAAGGTTGTGAATGACTCGCAATGTGGAGACAGTCAGCCAGTTGTGCTTTTTTGGGCTCTCAGGCGTCTTACTTGATCTGGTTGCTACCGTGCGTCGAATTTCGAGGCTCTTATGATGTGATTAGTGTGCTACGGACTGGAGTGCGTGCTAACTTTGCTCTACTTATGTGTTTACTTAATTCCTCAATTCTACGGTTTCTTACGATGCGGAGATAGAATGATGAACTCGGTAAGTAATGTATGCAAGTCAGTTATCCAAAAGGATCTTCAGCATTTGTGTGTTTGTTTGTTTGTCACTATATACAATACAGGCGTAGGTCCAGGAAAGGAACATAGATGAGGACGGGGAAGTGAAGCTAGTACACACGGGGGCACAAAAGAAAGGGGTGTGGTTGCTTCAAATGAGTGGATGGGGGTACAGGCGACGTTGCGAGGCCGTCCAGTGCGCCAGTGCAGACCTGACCAGGTCAGGTCTGCCTCGTGCACCGGTGCCCAATCAAGGCAATAGCAAAAGCAAAGGTGACCCTGTCACTGTCGGAGTATATGATGACAAACAGAGGAAATGCCGGGGTGAAGATCGAGAAGGGTAGGAAGGGTAAGAATAAGGGTAGAAGGGTCCTCGAAGGAGGAGGGAGAAGAGTAAGCTGGAGTAAAATAAGCAACGCTCAAACAGACCACCCAGAATGGTGGGCAGCCCCGCTGTCCAAAAAAGAAAAAGGCAAAAGAAGAAAAAGTAAACAAGTAGCATCAGACATTAAAAAGACATTCCGGTTCATAAGCATAAACATCAACATAAACATGTCAGTCATATCATCAATAATCGTAACACAATTGCCGCCGCTCGCCCAGTCGTTTGGTCCTGTCCGCAGATGCAACAAATGACATGAAATCCCAAATAGAAAAACAAAAGAATAAAAGCAAAAAAAAAGGGTGACTGTCTTGTTTCGGCTTTCATCACAGTGGCTCTTTGGTCGTTCCAGGACGCCGGTTGAGGACGCCGGGTCAGTGGAGGCAGTGAGGTTGGATGAAAAGCCGCCGAAGACGTAGAAGTGTACATGGATGCAAAAGCGCTTTGTCGGCTCGTGAGAAGATTCAAATAAATATAATCCAGTCGCTGATGAAAGCACGTGTACGCCGATAACCCGCAAAAAGTATAACACATCGCTAAATTGTTGTCAGAGTCATGAGTAGCTAGTCGATAATATATCAAGGCGAAGGAAACGGCAAGCTGTTCTATGCATGTATATGGCTAAGTCTGGCTATGCTGGCCAACAGTCGTTTATCGTTAAGTTTGTCATAGGTTGTCATAGGTCATTGAAAAGGATGAAACGGTCGAGGGGTTGTGAAAGAATCAAAAAGAAGATCAGGTGTGTCTGAGGAATGAGGGCGGCAGAATGGTAGCAATCTCCGGATACGCTAGTGTAAAGTCCTGGTCTTTCTCAGGCCTGGGCAAAGCCGGAGGTTTCTTCTCGGGTAGGGGTAGCACCGTACTCCTGAACCATTCGGCGGAAGTCGCGAATCACCTTTTCAGGAACACGGTCCCACATGAGTGACCGGGAATAAACATCAGAGGTTGCCTTGTGAGGCATCCTGACCTGCGCAGCATTACCTCTCATCGCGGCCAATGCCTGCTGGAGATTAGAAGGCTGCTGTGACTTGTAACCGGCGCCGGTTTCTTCAAACGTAGTCAGTGAATTATATTGCTCAGCGTTGAGAGCAAAGACCTGCTCCTGCTCCTGCTCCTTTGTCGGCATAGCAAGAGTGTTGTGGAGCTCGTCTAAGTTCGAAGCAGGAGCCGAGCCGGTCATTTGGGCCATCTCCGCACCGGTGATAGTGGCGGGAAGCGGACCAGAAGACGACGAAACGGTAGGTTGGTTGGCTGAATGCGCAAGCTCTGGCGGCGACGAAGCCAGGACAGCCTTCAGGACATTCGCAGACTCGGCGCGATATTCCTCAGAAAGACGGGGGAGAGAGCGAGCAGGCGCGGAGGCGCTGTTGGAGGCGATGAAAGCACCAAAAAGCAGACACATGTAGAAAGCATTCCAGCTGAAGGGATAGTCGCTGTTGGCGGTCTTTTCTTTCTCATTCGTAGCGATAACCATAGTCTGCGAAGGCTGGGGAGCGGAGGCGACAGGGTCGGTGTCAAGGGAGAGGTTGTGGACCATAGTAAAGTCTTCCCAAGGACTAGTTTCCATGGTCAAGTTCTCAAAGTCGGAGAACTCTGAAGGAACGTTTGCCCTTGGCTGGCGCTCCAGTTTCTCGACAGTCTCCTTGAGGACATTGTTCTTCTTTCGAAGGTCTGCCGTCTCCAAGGTGTGGACACGAATGAGTTCGTCCCTCTCCGTGTGCAGGTTGTTGATGTACTGGTTCACCTCCTGCTGCGCGTTCATCCATTCGTTCTTCTCACGAAGAAGTTCCTCTTCACGCAGTCTCAGATTGTCCACCTGTCGCTCAAGGTCGCTGATTGTCTGGGTGTAGACTTTCTTCTCCTCCTCAAGTTTCTCAGTGTGGATCTTCTTGCGCTGGCGCGAGTCCAGACTACGCACGTGTTCGTTAGTATTGAAAAAGCAAGTGTCGTGAAGGGGGATGTGACTTACGCAGCTTGACGATTCCTCAGCAAGCGCTTCTGCTGCTTCAGCTCCTTGATCTCTTCGTCATTGGTCGACTGGTTGATGAGAGCGTCGATATTGCTCAAGGTTCGCTCAGCGGGGATCTCGAAACGAGCATTCTTCTTCCGAATACCATCGCGACGAACACTCAAAGGCGAGCTATTCCGGTAGGTAGGACTATTCTTTGGTCGGCCAGGGTCAGGCATGTCTGTCGACGCCGGCATCCAGCCCTGACTTGACTGTGGTGACATCGCGACCGCACCCGGCGGCGCGAAACCCATATGCTGCCGAGAGTACATGGACGGCATACTGATGGTATTTACCGGGCCCACGGCGCCACCAGAGAACGGAGCGACCGAAGCATTGTCCATGTCGGTGGGGTAGTTCTCGTACATAGCAGATGGGGTACATGAACCAGAGTCCTTGGACATCGACCAGGGCTGGGGTTGGCCGTAGGGAAGACCGTCCATTCTCATAAAAGGATTGGGAGCAGACTCAAAGTACGGATGGCCGACTTGCGAATTGTGACGAGACTGATTGCTGGATACTGATTGGGAGAAATCAGACCAGACCGAATCGCGATGTTGGAAGGCGTCTGGGCCTTGCTCATATGAATGTCTCCGGTGGTCGGCAGCAGATGTGTAGTCTGAGGAGGTAGTATCAAGGATCTTGTCGTCTAATACGCTCATGTCGTCGTCTTCAGGATATGATGTTGATGGTGGCTTCGCATCCAAGGCGGAAGGGTGCTGGTGATAGAAGTCAAAGGCTGGTTGGGAAAATCTTGCCATGACTGGACAGAGCAGGATAAATGAGAGGACGAAGAGGAATGCAATGTGAGATGAAGAGATCTTGAGGTGATACAAGAGGCGGTGTAGTGGGCTTGGTGCTGCGGGGTGGGGGTGAGAGATGTAGAAGAGACGATGAGTATGAGAGATGGATGGAGGAGATATAGATGAAGACGGAGGAGAGGGAGATGGATGAGAGAGGTAAAGGTAAATGCGACGAAGACTTTGAAGAAGCAGAAGAACCGCAGAGCGATGGAGTAGCGACTGGAGTGGGAGGGAAAGTGAATATAACTAGTTACCTGCTGGGTATGCTGGAGCAGACAGTTGTGTACCTGAATCCGCGAGGTCAAGCCCAATAAAGTCAGAAAAAATAGAACAAAATAACATTCATTCTCCCAAGAGGACTAGCAGACGAAGACTGGATCGACCGATTTTCGCACATCCAGACATCGGCGGTCAGCGCAGAGTCCCAGACGACTCCAGGCGAGGCGACGATTTGTGACAGCATCCGAGATAGACGGGCGGCCGTCATTGGATGCTTCGTTGGGCAGACGTGCATCTGGCAGCAGATGAATAAGCATCGCGATAGTCAAACAGTTGCTGCCTTAGATAATCCAAGAACCGTGGACCCTCCGGTGATCCATATGGCCTCCAGGCCTATCAAGCCGTGGGCTACTCTTAGTCTGCAACACCCTCCGCTGAGCACGGACGGCCTTCAGACGATCCAGAAACGGACGCCTTCGAGCCTCCATCACATCCATCCCCCGAATGATTGGTATCCCGGCCCCTCTTCTGTCCTCAAGCAATAAATTCTTTCCGGTGATCAAGTGTACCTGAGCATGCCCTATCTAACCGGTTCGCACGCTCTGCGCTCTGCGTGAGGACCGAGTGTGCTGCCCAAAAGGAAGCCGTCTGTGCGCTCAGTCAGGGTGCATCATTTAACTCCATCTCATGATCGTTTCGCTGGTTGTTTGGGCTTGAGGTAATTCCTGATTACAGAACCAAAACGCCCAGTGAGACGCTTCGCCAGACAAAGGAGGGGCACTGATCAGATGAACGGTTGTATGGGCTGTCTTTGCGTTCAGCCTGGCAGAACCAACCATTCCCGGTTTAGTGTGACCCTCTGCCCCTCCAATGGCTACTAGTAAACGGTCCTCCACCACTAGTAGAAGATACTGCCACTGGCCATCGCAGCAAGAGGAGTCTGTGACCAGGCCGAACAAAAACAAAAGTACAGTGACCCAAGCATGTCATCACGACTCTTCTCTGGTACAGTTAGGGCCGGCCCGTAGGGGATCCAGTTGTCCAGTGGTCCAGTGATCCAGTGCCCGTGATCCATTTGTTGGGGCCCGTTCTTAGTGTACCGAAGGCGTGCCAGAGAGTGGCATACAGTCGCATCCAGAGCCCGTGCTCGGCCGATATGCTGAGGATAACTGCCGCATGTACTGCGGAAGCAAGGCGGATGCACAGAGCTGATCAAACGAGTCATTGCTTGCTTACTTGGGCAGTGGGTAGGAAGTCCTGGTTGAGTAAGACGACTGCTATCAGTATTGCCCCTCTTTCCTAAAGTGTTCGTTCTGCACGCGCGCTTCCCTCTTTTACCCGAAAACGAGCTCCCATCTAGGCTACGCGTAATCCAGATAGAGTAAGGCATCAATGCTGAGGTCCATGATCTGCCGCGGGGAGCGAACGAAACAGTAACACTGCCGGAAATTGCTGAGGAGCGTATCATTGTCTCACGCAATTGTGTGATTCTTGCCCGGATCCAATACGTCGGGATGGCATTTCTCGAAATCGACTTGCACCGGCTATTTGTTGTACAGGAACAAGGCGGATTCGACGAGCAAAGCAGCTTCAGGCTTGAGGAGATCATAGGTTCGTCCGGTTATGCGCATGAAGTCACGGCATCGCGGCTTCCTCGGTCCTTACAGTTCCTACGCCTGGTCACGGGGCCGCCTCGTGACACTGCCTTCAGTCTTCAATGAGTATCACCGTTGGCTGACTTTCCTCAGTCCTTCGTTCTGCTCCCCTTGATAGCAGCCTGATTGATGTCTAGCCACTCAAATGGCACTCGCTCTGCCTTCTAGACAAAGACCATATCCGGATCTGAAAAGAGAGCGTATGAGCAATGCTACCATACCGCATGATGTTGTACAGCGGCCCTCACCCTCATGCATCTGATAAGATGAAACAACAACAATGGCTTCACTGGCCCACCATCTGATGCAGGGGGGGTTGATTCGCTACCCTTCTCGAAGCATCGTCGTCGAGCTAGCTTCCTTTCGGGTACTCAGTTACCCCCAACTCATTACTTCAATATCGGATGTACTTCTGCTACGGAATGTGTCAACATCCATCTCCACGGATCATGGCTATGAGTCATACTACAATCGGTTCAGAGAGCAACGGAGGCCACGAGGTACCATCGCCTGCCACATTTTCTGCACTGTCCGTGATATTCCCCCGGGGGAGCGAATACCTGTGCTCAAGAGACATACGCCGCCACGCCTTCTCACCTCCTACCAATGATTACCTCAAACCGCAAGAGCGAGCAAAGAAAAGGAGGTGACAAGGCGTCAAGGGAGCAAATAGGGACTTCCGCATCTTCCGTCTTTACTCGGTCTTGCATGCGCTTTGCTTGATCATCCTCATATCAATATCAGGATATCGTGGATGTTACTCGATGCTTTGCACGCGGCCTTCTAGTCTAGACAATCCTCCCAATTTGGAATTGCGATGAAAGACGGTTACTTCTCAAGCCTTGGCCTTCGACATCATATCGCTATGATCCCATTCGGGCAAATCTTCCTGAGGTCGTGTAGCATCGCTTATCTCCAAGGCGTACTACGCACCGACACAAGAATCAGCAAGGCTTACTCCCCCGAGATTTGGCTTTTAGCTTCCATTTAGTCTCACTTTGGGACCGGACGATATTCTCATAGAAGAAGGCTCAGCCTACGATGACGCTGTTGGAAGCGCCGTTCTGGCGGTGTACAAGCGCAGCCGACCCAATTGCAGGGCTGGACGCGATCAACCTGTGGAGAGTTTAAATCTCTTCACCCAAAATAGGACATCCAAAACATGTCTGACGCTCCGTAGGCAATCCTGTTGCGCCTTGAATAACGTCCCAGGCCAGAGTGGGTGATTCCTTACTGCTCTCGGGATATACTCCGTCAAACACCACTCCATCAAAAGCGCCCCCAAGGTCAACAACCACGTTCGGAATCATGCGCACGAGGCATAATCAGCATGATCAGAGTTAGTCGGCTACGGAGAGATGGAAGCACTCTAATTGAGTGCCCTTTATCCTTAGTCTCATGGCAGCTCCATCCATGAACCACGCCGATCCTTCCGGCCCATGCACGATCGAGTGCCCAACGTCTTTTTTAAATCCTGCCGATGATACAATACTGCTAGTATTGGATATCATAATTCTAAGTATCTACGTACGTCTCATTGCTTACTACTAGTAGTCATAACGTATGTATGAGGGTATTCGGCCTCTCCAATTGTATCTCCTATGGGCTCCAAGACTTTTTTTCAAAAACACCTTAGGCCTCACCAAATAGCGGTATGAATCTGAGCCTAAGCCGGAATCCGGAATTTGAACCCGGGGGAAACGAGGCAAGATGATGGCACAGATGTTTCAAGAGTCGCGGTCGATAATCGAGTCATCGACATCCAGGACTGTTTCAGGGTCTGGTCTGGCAACTCGCAAGCAGCGGTCAAGGGTTGGATCCGTTTCAGAGATCGCTAGAGGGAATTCGACGTAGGAACCCCGATGAGAATCCAATGAGCACTTCAGCCTCGGTAGAGTCTCAGACTCCGTGGTATGGAGTAGCAGGAGGGCGTTTACTGAGAAGGAGAAATGAATCCATCATCCGGAGCTGTATACGCCATCTACCGAACAGAGAGCAGCGAGCAGCTAGCCCAGCAAATCCTCTACAACAAATCACGACCGAGAAGTGAGGATACCCCTGAAGCATAACTACCGAGTATAGAGTCTACTGACGATTGAACGCATTGGGGCCAAAACAAAGAGAGAGCCCCCTAGCCAGCCAGCCAGCCCTGGCAAAGCAAAGCAAAGCATACTCCACGTTTCTTCCAAATACCGAAACCCCGGCATAATCACCAACCATGACGACATGACCAGATAGCATCTCATCATCATCATCATCATCATCACCTGCTTCTAGAGAGAAACTCCATAGACTAACAGCCCTGTCTTCACTCGCAAAGACTAACCCTCCTAGCACCTCAGCACTCCATCAATGTCCGAAGTAGACAATCGACCAACCCAAGGTAAACAACAACATCCATGAACTCATATCTCATAAAGATGAAACAGAGCTTATGCATACTAGTACGTACAGAGTAATCTATATACACTGGACACTTCCGACTGGTTGGCGAGTGCCACGGCTACAGAGAGGTCTCCATCCGAAAGTCGAATTGTATATGAGAACTCCGAACGGGAAGGGAAGGTCCACAAGACACCTGGCTGGAGGTTGAATGGAGATCTTTCCGGTGCCCTGAGGTGGTATCTATACTCTCTTGGTAGTCTACGGCTATAGCCAGCGAGCGTGAGTGACCGTGGCATGACCAGCTGTCGGCGTTAATAGAAAGATAATGTAAGTAAGTACGGTGTACTCTGCCAGTAAGTAGGAAGACTACCTCGCATGCATCAGCCATAACTCAAAACAAATGGCCATTGCATAGGTCCATAAGATTAGTCTAGCATGGCAAGGCAGGGCACAGACTATGGAGCCGGAGCACCTACGTATGTAACTAAGATCCACGTTGTGCCTTAGCGCGAATCCTTCTCGAGTTCCTACCTAACCTTACTTAATAATAAACTGGACTTGGCCCCTGGGACTTCCTCACCGGCCGTATGAGTCACACTGACCTGGGGGTGCTTGGGAGTTGGATACTGGGGGATGCCCCAGATTTAGGGTCATTTTGGGATAAGATCGTAAGAGTGTTTGTTTGATGAGACCATGGTAAGGCATGCTAGTAAGTATAATCAACTTCATTGTTTCTTATTTCATCAATTGTATCGCTCTACAACCTCAACTATCGATATTTTTTTTTGAACCACTTCAAAACGCGCCGCATCAACTCCAATCGTGAGATCCTTGTACAGATCCGAAGAGGGCATCTGGGGTATCTTCCATGCAAACAAAAAAGCAAGAAACTTCATATCCAAATCAACGGGGTCATCCCTATACCCAACTCCCTCCTTGTGGTCTTGGCTCAATCGACATGGATTACACGCTGTGGTTAGTGATTGTATGCAATCAGAAGCTGATGAAATCTTTCTGCTGCGAGATCTCGCCAGACTCCGTCCCTTCGATGAGTTCTCCCTCATCGGAAAGGCAATCAGAGTCGACATCATCTGAACCAATCTCGTCGTACTCCTCTTCGCTAGAAGCGTCGGATTCTTCCTCGTCACCAGCGTCTTCCTTTGGGGCGTTCTTTCGGATCTGCCCCGCACGGTCAACATGGGGTAACCGGCAGTGCTTCTTCTTGCAGACACCCGTGTTCGCATAGTCAGGGCACTCGTGAACATGTCTCTCCTCACACGTCTCGCCCCTCTCGCAGTATCCCAAGGTCGCGAAAGCCCTGCACACTGGCGCGCCCGGTGTAACTCGTACGTGCGCATAACGGCATTCTGGGTTAGAGCAACGACCGCGAAGGAAATGCACACAAACAGGGGACCTATGAGGAGATGGTTCATGGGACAAATCGCAACTACTACCTGCAGTGCATTTGCTTTGAAGAAAATCCTTACAAATGGCAACTTTGTTCGGATCGTGGATGTATGGACAAGAAGGTCCCTTGTAGCAGGTACCTATAAGCAGACATTGATTAGCACCGCTCATTCAAAACAAACAATGGCTAAACAGAAGGCAGATAAAGTCTTGATTTTCGGAGGGGGAGTGTTGGTACCCGTCGTAGTGAATCTTTGGCAGAGCTCATCCTTTTTCTTGACCGCCGACGGCCCCCTTGGTATATCATCAGTATTGTGTTGTTCAGGTGGAAAGAAACTGATCGATCACCTTTTCGATGTAACCGCACCTAGCCGGTGGAGATTGCCGTTCTTGCTCCGGACGAACGTAACGCCAGCGACCTTCACCCTCTTCGGCGTAGTGTTCGCAGTATTCGGGTCATCTAATGATTGTAAGCTGGCTCTCTCTCCCAGCGCAGAATGAGCGGGGCTCGCACTAGAAACTCTGATCAGCTTGCCGCCCCCGCGCGACACGCGGAACGGGATATGGTTGAGTAGTATCTGATACTCCCCGGATGACCCTCCAGGAACAGATACCTGCGGTGTAGAAAACTGCCTTGCCGCACCCTGGGCGAACTGCAACACCTTCGCCTGCTCGGCCTGAGCCTTCTTCTGCGCCTTCGCCTTGCGAGTCTCTTCCAGAGCCTTCACTCGCTTTTGCGCTTCTTTGTCATAAACCGCGGAGTTGATCAGCTGCATATGACGCGCATGCTTCGTAACCCACGCATTGGGCGTCGCCGAACGACTAGTCTCATCGGTATCCATCGCCACGCCATCGGACGGGGTCGCGCTTTGCGAAGCGGGTGTCGCGGAGTTGTTGAGTACAAGGGTACGGTGGCGGTGGGGAGCCGCGCCTCGCCCGCGCCCGCGTCCATATGGTCGTCCCCGATAAGGAGCCCACCCAGGGCGTACGCGGTAGGAGGTATGACGTGAGACGTGCGGGCCAGTGTGAATCCCTTCATCCTGAGGTGACTGGGTCTGGCCGTTGCCATTCTTGAATCGATTGATCTGGCCTGCAGGTTGAAAGGTCAGCGGCTCGAAGCTAAGAAAGTTCACAAAGCGCATACCAGCGAGCTGACCGATTTTGGCCATCAAGTCTTGATCTTCTGTCATTTTGACTCCACCGCCTGTTCACTTGCTGCAGCTAAAGTTAAATATACCAAGGAGTCTTTATCGCTGTGCATTCGATGTGTCGGTAGGTAGGACAACTTTCGGGTTGTTGTGAGAGGAAGTGTGATGAAAGACAAGGCGGTTCCTCTGCAGTGGCGGTCGATCCGGTCACGTGCGTCCTTAGTATATAGCCCTGACCCTGCACCAGCGTCGTTCTGAGAATAAAGTTTTGAGAATTGGCTTGTTTGACTGTTCTGTAAGAGTATAGTGACGGCCCAATGAGCCTCAACTGAGAGAGAAAAGGTTTGCTGAAAGTCTCGCGATATTCCACAAATTACTGCAAAAAGCTCTACTCCAAACAGATCTACAACGCAGGGCGACAAAGTGTTCGATGGACAGCCACGAAAGACGTTACGAAAGACGTCCTTCCAGGCGCTCTAGGAAGATGTTTGCCAGGGGCCTGACCACTCGCAAAGGGATCGACAATATGTTGGATAACGTGTTGGACAAGGTATTTTTCGTGGCGCTTCATAAGATGCTGGACGAGACGCTGGAGAAGACGACGGGTAATGTGTTCGACGATGTCATTGACACTGTCACAAGAGGAAAATCAATTCGTTAGGGGGGTACGGAGACTGCGGAAGTATTGCATGGCCCTGAATCATGACGCACGAGCGGGAACTCGATGTTGGGATTGTGAGGCGCATTATCTGTACTATCACCTCGTACAAAGATGTTGTCGAGGTCGAGCGAAACAAGACGAAGATGATTGATTGAATGATTTATGGTGACATTGCTGTGATTTAAGAAATGACCCCAAGCTCCTGATTGATACCCCATAAACCCAGAAAACGCCGGAAGTGCGATATGCTACATTGAGAACCATCCTCTATACCACATTTTCGAACTGTGCATCGTCATTATCCATGCCGGAAGCCATGGCATCGTCGTCAGAGCCTTCGTCAAAGTTATAGTCGGCGCCAGGGGCGGCTTCTTGCTTGACCTCGACGGCATTTGAGTAATTGCTCTCTCTCGCCTCAGGTTTCAACTCCCACGTCATGGCAAAATCGCCGGACTTTACCAGGTGAGCGATCATCTCCAAAGTCTGTTTGAGATAAGCCTCAGGCTGGCGAAGTCTAGCTTTGAGTGCCTTAAACGGCCAGTATCGGTATTCTCGGAAACACAAGTAAATAAGATCCAACAGCTCGTTCTGCGGCATACGAGTGGTCTTGTTCTCCTGCGCTTTGACCTTTGTCGGCTTTGTCGCTTGCTGGGGTGAATTAGCCAAAGAAACCATTGACGCAGGTGTGTCGAGACATACCACAAATGCGCTCTGCTCTCCGGGCAAAGCATGCCTCCCTTGGAGTAGTTTGCCTGGGAGCTTATCGATGAAGACGGTCTCCCGCTTTGGCTTCAGAGCCTCCAAAGCCTTCTTCTCGGACAGCATTTGGAATTCTTCGTTCTCAACCGGAAGACAGTTGTACTCATTCGTCACGTGCCCGACCAACGCAGTTTGTTCTATCGCAAGATTAGCATGCGCAATCCTCGACTTTGTAAATGGAACACGTACTAGGGACTGTTTTCCGAACGTAGGGTTCCCACTTCTGTTTTCGCTCCTTGCGCCTCGCATCGCGCTTCATCTGTTCATATAATGCTGACCTCGTTCCGCCGAACGTTACCATTCGATTTTCGTGACCAGGGACATCCTTTTCTGTAAACAAATACGTGTTTTGCGTCATGCGCTGTAAGCTTTCGGCATTAACGGTCTGTTGCGCCAAGATATAATCTTTGGGGATTTCGCGATTGTCGTTCCGCTCGTTGATGCGCAAACTGACCTGGAGGCCGCGCCCGATTAGCTTGCCTCGAATTTGCTCGTAAAAAAGCCCTAAATCAATTTCTTACCCGTTTTGGTTTGTCTAAAGGCCCTTCAACTCGAACTGTCCCGATTTGAATTTCCTCGTCGTCATCTAGCTTCGACCAATGCTCCCAGAGCGACTTCGGTATTCGCGAAAGCCATACATTCGATGCCACGTTCGAAAGGTCTAGGTCGCCGTCATCCTCGTATAGGTCCTCGTCATCAACATCAGCGAGAACGGTGTCTTTATCATCGGGGTCCGGTTTAATGTACGCCGAGGAGGCATCTGATTCCTGCTTGACGTGGTACATGGCGCCGAGTCTCGAAAAACAAATCGTCCGAAAGGGCCCGAATTATTGCAATATTAACACAGAGCGCACTAATCTTAAACAAAAGATGATTTGAGAGAGATCCCTCACTGGGTGAGGTGCTGAATGAGAGGCTGTCAAAGATAATGCAAAGGCGGCAACACCACTTGCAGGCGTGCACCGAGGTCAAAGAATGCAGATTGCGGGTCAGTCAAAGGCGGTGAGGCTTTCACTCTTCACTACTATTATTGCTTCAGTGACACGATGCTCTTTAAGCAAATTTAGATACAAAATGAATATAATGTTGACCAAAAGAAAATAGGTAGCGTGGCGAAACACTAACAGTTTTTCTGCGAGTTACAGAGTAGAAACATACAACAGCTGAATGACGTATAACGGAGCTATAATCTCCGATTTCGCCAAAATATATACATCAGCGCTACGCCGAGCGGGCCTTGAGACATCTTCTACGCCAATGTGCTTCGGCATGGTTTTTTCTCCATGAATATGGCCTAAGAATACATTCATTTCTCTGGCTGTGCTAAGTACAACTTATGGAAGATGGAAGTGATTTTACAAAGCTCTTTGTTTGCAAATGTCGTAGTGGTTGTTCTAGTCCCCCGTAGCGGAACCTCTTATCGATAAGTGCATCCATACAGTGACCTCCAGCTTCCATCCAGCATCCCCACCTCCAACTCTCTCTGCTCCAATTCCCCCAAAAGACACTCCTCATGCCGTCCCAGAAGATAACCTCCGCTCTCGCGGAAATCGAGGCGTCCGCAACCTCCCAAAACAAGCTACAACTATACAATGATCTCCTCTCCGAAGCCGTATCAACATCCCCGGAACCCCAGCTCGCCGACGACCTCATCTACTACCTCGACTCGGTCCTAAGCGAAGACCTCAGCATTGTCGCCGCGCGTCCCATCCTCGAATCCTTCATAACAATCCTGCGAAAACTCAAACCGGAAACCCAAATCCAAGTCGGCCAACACGCCGTAACCCTCTTCCAATCCCGATCTACATCCGTCGAGGAGCAGGACTCCCAAATCCGCATGATCCTGGCAGACGCGTACGAATCCGAAGAGGAGTTCATATCAGCCGCAAGATCCCTGCAAGGAATCCACATCGATAGCTCGCAGCGCCTCGTCTCTGACGCGGACAAAGTCGGACTATGGATCCGAATTGTCCGGCTCTACCTCGAAGAAGACGACACCACGAGCGCTGAAGCTTTCCTCAACCGCATCAAAAACCTACCTAACAAAATCGAGGACCCAGAACTTAAGCTGCACTTCCGGCTCTCACAGGCCCGGATCCAAGACGCCCGGCGTCGCTTCCTAGAGGCTAGCCAGGAATACTTCAATGTTAGTCTTGCCGCGGGCGTTGACGAGAGCGATAGACTCCAGGCCCTCGCCGCTGCTATCCGCTGTGCGGTCCTTGCGCCCGCGGGCCCGCAGCGCTCTCGGACGCTAGCGACACTCTACAAAGACGACCGCGCAACCTCTGTCGAAGAGTTCGGCATTCTAGAAAAAATGTTCCTCGACCGTCTCCTCAATCCCGACGAAGTCGCCGCCTTCTCGCAACGTCTAGCCCCGCACCAGCTCGCCCAAACAGCCGACGGCACAACAGTCCTCGAAAAAGCCGTTGTCGAACACAACCTCGTCGCGGCGAGCAAGCTCTACGAGAACATCAAGACCGATGCGCTGGGCGCTATCCTCGGGCTACAGGGCCGCGGGGATATAACGGCTGGCGAAAAGGCTGAAGCCTATGCGGCGCGAATGGTTGAGCAGGGCCGGTTAAGCGGGAGCATTGATCAGATTGATGGCATTATTTACTTCCAGTCGAGTACTACTGCGACGGGGAGACACATCAGGCAGTGGGATGCTGGTGTGCTGGGGCTTTTGGAGGGGGTGGAGCGCGTTGCGACCAATATTGCTGAGGCTACTGCACAGGCGGGGTGACGATAGGTCGTCGCTGATAAAATAATGATATTTTACGATGAGATGACTGACATTGAAGTGCTTAATTGGAATATGGAAGTGATAATTAAGTTCATAGCCTTCCATCCGTACGGAGAGGGATATGTCCAACAAGCATTAATAGATTCGTTCGTAGATATTAATAATAGCGTTCATCTGATCAAAAAGAAGTCTGAAAGGGCTAGCTGGGTATATTATGACACTGAAATAAGAGCATGAAAGATCGTACTCCATACAAACTCCATAACGATCGTGAATAACGGGAAGAGGTAAAAGGAGCACCCTGATGAAATAGCCAGAAACAGACAAACGGGCAAGCAGCGTCCGGCCACAGTCGCTGGAAGACCCACGCATCCATGCTTTTCCAGAGCAGTGATAGCCAAACCGCTGGTCCTGCTTGGAAGTGGAGCGCCTTGAAACAAAGTGTGCTTTGGCTAGTGGAACCGGGCTCTCTGGTTGTAGGCGCCAAGTTGTGTGCAGTGTGGATGTAGCGGTATTGAATCCGTTCAGCCGCGGAGAGGGCAAGGTCGTCCCAACGAGACAATTGTGTGTGCGTTGGTCGGTCGACTGACACAGATTGAGTCTAAACGCCGGAGGACCTTGTAGAATGAAAAGTTGAGGGTCGGAAAAAGAAGGAAGTGTGGTGGCCTAGGCTCAAGTGTGCGAGCGGATGGAAGCAGCACTGTTCTGCACAATGGCAATGTCCGTGCGGACTTCTATGTCTAGAGGGGGGGCCGGACTGGGAGGAGTGTTCTCGGTAGTGGATCTCGACACAGACTTGTCCTCAAGTTTGAAGAACTCTGATGCGGGAGATCTAGCACTTGACGGGGCAAAATGGGAACCTGTGATATCCGTCTTAATATAGTACAAGGGTCCGTTCGTCCTATTGCGACTTCCCGTCAAGTTTAATTTCGGGAACAGACCGCGGATGACAGGGAGGCAGGAGCAAATAAGGCCAATGGACGGTTCGATGTGCGTCCACAGTGTTGCCTGGTAGACGGTGTATGTGGTGTCGGCGGGATTGATCCAGAAGAGTACGACGATGCGGTAGATGGAGGCGAAGCAAACGAAACCACCGAGTGCGAAAACCCCGTTTAGCGCGAGCTTATCCTGCCAGGCGCGCTGGAGGTTCCAAATCATGGGTATGGGAAGAGCGAGGATGGCAAAGTCCATGATCACGTTAAATACCTGGTTGACGATGATGAATTTGGTGCCGTCGAAGCAGGAGCCATTTACGCTGTGGTCCCAATAGGCTCTTAGAGGACGGCATTGGAGGGCGCAAGCGAGGAATATGGCGATTCCCCAGGCGGCAATTAGGATGTTGATGCCGAACGTGGCCCATTGGAAGGGCTTGATCGTGAAGACACGGCGGTAAAAGCAGACAATGGAAATCTTGATGGCTGGGCTGAGGACGAAGTATGTGAATTGGTTTGCAAGAAAGATCTGAAGAGCCGAGTCAGCGGCATTGTCAGTTAAAAAATTGGGATCTATGTTTATACCTTGTAGAAATTCTGGATTGTTTGCTCGCCCAAGTCTACCTGGTGAGAGCCATTGCCTCCAATAACAACCCCTGTACGGATGAGTGAGATCAGTAACTGTTCTCGAAATTTGCAGTAGTGCGGATTGTTGGAGATTTACACAAGATGAGCTCAACCAGCATTGCGAGTAGCAGAATTGCAGACAGAAAACAAAGATAGTCATCCCAACCAAAACGGACTCTTCTCCTGTATCGAGCAAAGGCTCGGAGGAGAACGGCTATGATGGACAACCCGACCAGCACGGCCACAGTTGCTATCATATCAGCACCTCGCCTTGTAAGAGCCATTATCGGACTTTAGCAGCAGATAATGACTTCAGGAAGACGACGAAGATTGTTGATCATGAAAAGAGCGGACTGTCGTAAGATGTAGACTTCATCGAACAGGCGGTATAGAAAGGAACGGACTGGGTCTCTTCCCAGAGTGAACAAGCACCAGACTGGATAGTATGAAGGAATGTCTTGCCTGGAGGAAGATGAAATCTTGGGAAGAAGAGGAGGGGTTCGAGAAAGGGTGGATGCTACCGCATGGATATGTACCACATCTGCTCCAGAATGATGAAACCTACAGTTCTCCAGACTGGCAGAGTCAGTCAGCCACCCCGAGGTCACCGACAACCTACCACGAGCCTATCGAAGATCCCTTTCCTATAGCTGAACTTTCTGTGAGCGGGACGGGCGGGCAATGGAAGGCTATAGTGTATAGGTCCATCATTGGTCGCCAGAGTTTGTCAAGGTGAATCATGTGCTTAAGCGATGCCCACTACTTCCTGCTTTCGGGCGGGACATGAGTTTGAGAGCACGAATCGCCGACTAGAGGAGACATTATTGGGCCTCATAACACAAATTTATTGGAGCGTCGTCATTCATTATTGTCCGGTGGATCCCATAACTGACATGCCTGTCAAGCGAAGATCGGCCACACTATCCCCGTTCGATATATTGCTCCATGAACCACGATCCAAACAAGCAACTGCTCTGAGTAAGGTTTCCGCGCCTCGTGGCAAGAAGCGACGATCTTATCAATCAATGCTCAATAATGCCTGAAGCCTGAGTGCACGACTATTAGATATGGTCCCAAATTTGGAATTCGTTGGGCACTTCTATACCTTGAGTTCGCCTTTTGCTTGTCAACATGCCCAGAGCATGTTCGAGGCGAATGAAAGTTTAAGCCTTGTCTCAGATTCTAAATTTGTGGTTGGGAAACAATCTCGATATCCCAGACTGGAGCGGGTACTGGCGGATCCGATGAGAGACACTGAATGGCGGACAGCTCAAGAACCGCAACCTTGGAAGTGCGAACAGGTTCCGTAAGCCACAAGCAGTGCGGTTGCCAGCTGAGTTTCTCCAAGACCTCTTCAACGCCTGAGGATGTCAAGAGTCGAGAGTCGAGAGTCAAGAGTCGGCTAGGCCGGGATGATAGCAGCCGACGAACCCGGGAGGGACTTGCCGCTCGCTTGACTCGGTATTCGACGGAGTATTCATGTTTATTGAACTGTAACAGCTGGACGTGATCTGCGGGCTATCTGGTCCAGTATGGTGGTTGTGCTGCGTGCAAGGACCCTTTGTGCCATGTGGCAGGAGACATGGTAAGTGGTGTGTGGTTGTTGCGGATGGAAGATCGGCCCTTTGCTGGAACTTCTGCCGTTTGCTCCTTCTCTCTTTCTCTCTTTCTCCTCTGTCAAGGACCTCATTTGATACTTTGTCCCGTTGCATGAAGATTGCTAGCAAACCAGTCCTCTCAGTGGTTCCTGGAGTGAATCAGTTTAACCGAGGGGAATGATCATCAGGTATTATACCCAGAAAGTTAAGAGACGATGGATTTTGACTCTTGCACTTTCTCTGTTCGGCCCAGAAGTGGACCTCTGACATCGGGGTAGGCTCTTTAGGGATTTTAGACTGGCGAGCATACTCCGTTGACAATCCTGGAACAACCCCAGTTCGCGAATTGTCGCAGATGACAACGTTCACCTCGAAGGCGGCATGCCACCGAATTATCAGGACGTCACTGTGCATGCTACTATCATACCTCAGTAGTAGACAATGCAAATTCCAAAGGCCCCTTTCTTGTTACAACTTCGCGCGGCAAGTCATTAGTGGACCCTAGTCTTCAATCCATCCGCCATCGAAATTGGCCCACAAGACTATTGTCCCCCGCTTTTACCGCATACCGTACAGCCGAGCGTGATCCGCTCCACGTTCCTGCGCGTCGGCGGCCTCGTGTGTTGCTTATTGGGTAATAATATGAACGTTAAATAATAATAGTCTACTCCGTATAACGCTGAAGACCGAGGGCCAGCAACAGTAAGCGCTGGACCTGAGAGGACCCCTCAGCTACGAACTCCTTCAACCAGATCGTACGCAAAGGACCTCCATCGGTCATATCTTGACTTTCCTCAGGACTTGTGGAGCAACTGTTGACAGCGTTGACTGCGCTTCATTGCAGTGCTAGCATCGACCTTTGCATTCATTGACCCGGTAAAGCGTCGTTCATCTCAATTCCTCCTCACCATGGCAGCACCGACCCCTCCTTCGGTAATCCCCCTGGTTATCAACGGCAAGGAAGAGCTCACTTCGTCTACGTTCGATGTAATCAGTCCATACACAAACTCACCCTGCTGGGCTGCGGCATCTGCGTCACCCCAAGACGCCATTCGTGCAGTCGAGGCAGCTGAAACAGCCTTCCCAGCATGGTCGCAGACTAAGCCTACTGTTCGACGAGATATCCTGCTGAAAGCGGCGGACCTTCTCGACGCTAGACTTGAGAAAAATGCGGAATTCATGCGAACAGAAATGGGAGCAGATGCAGGCGCGTCGCAGTTCTTCGTTGTTCCCCTGGCGATCCGCATGCTGAGGGAGGTTGCAAGCCGCATTACGTCTATTTGTGGGAGCGTGCCCGTCGTAGAGGCAGAAGGGCAAAGCGCGATTATCTACAAGGAGCCCATGGGCGTTATCTTGGGCCTCGTGCCATGGTATGGTCTCCTACCCCAGAATGGCATTGAATTCGCACTGACTGTGTAGGAACGCGCCGTACGTTTTCGGTGTCCGGTCTGCTGCCTGTGCCTTGGCTGCTGGCAATACTACAATCCTCAAGTCATCTGAGCTCACGCCTTGCTCCTACTGGGCACTGACCCGCGCCTTTCAAGACGCAGGGCTGCCAGACGGGTGTCTCAACCTAGTAGCATGCCGCCCCCAAGATGCAGCTGAAGTTGTCAATGCTATGATCCAACACCCAGCGGTGAAGAAAATCAACTTCACCGGAAGCACGGCAGTAGGCCGCAAGATTGCCCGTGTATGCGGGCAGAACCTCAAGCCTTGCTTGATGGAGCTAGGAGGAAAGAACAGCTCTATTGTCTGCGCAGACGCAAATATCGAGACTGCGGTCAAATCTGTGATAGCCGGTGCTTATTTGAACGTAGGTGAAATCAGCATCCTACGATAAAGTTTCTGACTAACGCCTCGCAGTCGGGTCAAATTTGCATGGCTACAGACCGAATACTCGTGCACTCAGACATTGCACCGGCATTCGTTGAAGCTCTCAAGAGTGGCTTGCAAACAATGTCCGACCCCTCATCTGAGCCTCCAACTCTAGTGAACGTTGCGTCCAAGGCGCGTGTGCAGCGCTTAATTGAAAGTGCCCTCGAGGCGGGCGCTCATTTCATTCATGGGGCCTCAGCTACAGAGGCTGATGCCACAAAGCAAAACTCTGGGGTCCGTATGCCACCCGTTCTCCTCGGGGGAGTCAAGGAGGACATGGCCGTATGGCAGGACGAAGCTTTCGCTTCGCTGGCAGCATGTATGGTGGTTGACAGCGACGAAGACGCCATCAGACTCGCCAACAGCAGTGGATATGGGTTGTCTGCAGCTGTGTTCACCGAGGATCTGCGCAAAGGGTTGGCCATGGCGAGGAAGATTCAGTCTGGGTACGTCAAATCTCTCCAACCCTCAATCCTGCTCTTCAATGATATAAAAGTCTATTCCCTACATTATGCTTATTGATTTTCAAACAGAGCCGTGCATATCAACAGCATGACCATTCACGATGAGCCAGTTCTGCCACATGGGGGCGTCAAGAACAGTGGCTGGGGACGCTTCAATGCATCTGCCGGTCTCGAAGAATTCCTAGTGACGAAGAGCGTGACTTGGATGGACTAATAGTGGCCTATTCAGTAAGAAATTTCACGAATCTCTAATGAAGATCTTGTTTCATTCTTTGAGACCCCGAAGCAGTGAATCGACTTTCACTGAGATGAATCTCACACTCTGCTATTCACTACAATATTCAAGATGCAGTATCACTATCTGTTTAGCCCCAATTTTCTCTTTCAGGCCATCATTGTTCAAATCCTATATCCACGTTCCATTTTTCTGCAACCTCAAAAATTACGTACACCTCATCACTTTGTTGGAATTTCTTCCAAACCACAATGATTGATCTAAAGCTTCTACCAAACGATATTATTCTTGAGGATGCCGCACACCTACCCACTCCCTCACTGAACAAGTTTCGCAGGCCTCAAGTTGGATGAACAAGTTAGTGACCCGCAGTCTGTACAAACGCTCAGCTGCCCTTGATTTCGAAGATCAAGGTCATGCCATGATCTGGGCTGTGAAGAAGGGCAACATGTCTGCTTTAAAGAAACTCATACCCTACAACAAGATCATCATGGGCACCGCAGCGCTGCGCATAGCGGTAGAATTGGGAAACGAGAAAGCCCTTGACATCCTTCTCAAAGGAGGTGCTGATCCATGGTTCTCAGGATTTATCACTGATGAGGAGAAACATCCACAACATCGCATGCTACAACATCCCTTTCTGCACGCCGGCTTGTGCACGCCGGCTTTTGTGGTCATCTCCGTATTGTGAAACGACTTCTTGCGATTCGGCCTCATTTGATGGAGAACCCAACATCGGGGACACTCTCACGCTCCAGCAACTGTCAGGGCCATGCCATCGACACGCCAAATACAGACCGGACAATATGCACACCATCTGAAACCACAGATCTTCTGAGCGCATTCAATGGCACGATGGCTTTGGAGTAAAATCGTGTCGCCAGGTTTCTTTATCACGAGACAACACTCACTATACCCGCGTGCGCTGGTCCTAAGATATTCCGCTATGTTCTGGCCTGTCCTAACGTCCCCGGGATGAAGTTCCTCTACCGCCATCGACATGAATTCACCGGCTCTCCTGGAGTGTTTCCCGAGGTAGAGCCGTCGCTAAACTGCACTTTGTTTCATCATCACGAGTTCGTGAACTGCGTCTGGCCCGACGGATCGGTCCTGTATTTTCTTTCTGTGGACGCTACAAAAGCACTGAACGGTGCCGTCCCCGCTCCTCCCCAGCCGACATAGCCCACCTCCTAATAGACTGGGGCGCAGACCTCGAAGCCAACGGCCACAGAAACAGAAAGCCCATTCACTATGCGGTGTCCGCAAGAGATTTCCGTCTTACAGAGTGCCTACTCCAGCGCGGCGCGCAGGTCAACTCCCTCGACTCTCGTGGAAGATCGCCTCTCATCCAAGCAGTCATAATCCAGGACCTAGAACTGGCCAGACTGCTCCTCTACCGCGGGGAAGACGTGAACCTGCGCGATAGATCCTCGCGATAAGTACTCCACCATGCCTCCTTCTGCCTTGATGCAGACATGGCCCTGCTCCTCGTCCAGCGCGGCGCAGATCTCAACGCGGTAGACGGGGCGGGCCATACTCCGCTCCACTATGCCATTAGCATGAATCATCGTGGAACTGTGAGTGTTCTTGTTGAGCACGGTGCCAGTGTTGATATTGCGGATCGGCAGGGTCGTACAGCAGGGTATATGATAGCTAGGGCAGGGTGGGGAGGTATTAAGCGCATGCTTGAGCAGCGGGAGCAGCAGAGGCAACAGCAGGCGCGGCGAATCTTGCCCATGTCAGGCGGTCTATGGCTGCATTGAGATTACTCTTTAGGGCTTGCTTATGCTTTTTGTCTTGCTCTGTCTGTCACTTTCCACTGTCGAGGAACTGCATGGAGTTTATATGGTATGAACAGGGCGGGACGAACTTATCTTTTATCATCCGTGCTGGGGCTAAATTGCTTCACTGAATTGATATTCCGCTAATGGGATTTGGAGTACGGAGTACGACATTTGAGTGATTACTAGGTGAGGTTTATGGGACTGTTAGACCATTGTCTATGTGCTGAGCGCTGCACCTAATCTATGCAGAGATACCCATAAAATAAAATTATCTACCATGAGATAGATAAGGAATTGTTATTCCTAACTTATAATAATGTACAGCTTTCTGTTTCCACAGCCCATCTCTTTAGTACCTGTCTCAATTTTCCTTACCATACTCACCGGCATACTACAGTGCGGTCTGCCTGAACCATAGTAAACTTCAAGACCTCCCAGATCCAGACCCCATCAACCACCCTCTTCTCATGAAACTGCCTCTGACCTAGGTCACACCAAAACCGTACTATGCGCGAGATACATGGATGCTATCGAGCGCCGGCCCCGGGGTCAGCTCAACATTCCTTCCAGCGCCCTTATACGTGTACGCAATGATTCCACTTGACTATACATAAGCACGACCAGGCTATTGGAACATATTATCCTTTTCCTTTTGCAAGCGTGGGCCCTGCCTATACCACATTTGAGATCTGATCATCCGGCGACAAACACCACTCTTTCTTCATCGACTTCTATGGATTGGACGTCCATGGAGCTCGCCACTGTTTTGACGGCATCCCAGCTTCCGTGTCAGCCAAGTGCTCTTCTTTGTTACTGGGGGCTGATAAAGGGGCCTTCAACCGCCGACCCCAAATTCAATAACACCACATTTCCAGCTGGGTACACTCTTCACCCGTCATCCTTCCAAGTTCCCCCTCTGGGGCCCCTGGGTTGACCTCAGCGTCCCAGGAAGCCAAATGGACAGTCACCGGAATATTGGCACATACTTTATATTTGGGGACTTGGGTGACCGAGGCGTTCGCTCCTACGTACCTGATGGCTGGGACTGCGGATCATAGTCTATATTCGTATATCAGTCCGCTGGGGAGAGAGCTGGGGCTCCTCACGGAGGTCCCGATATTCTTTCAAACAAGCACGGCCGAGATCTTGTATGACACTCACTGGGAGCTTGCGCGGAATTTGGAGCGGGAAGGGTGCCAGGTTGAACTGATAGAGATTGCGAACGCGCCACACGATACTTTTCTCGGGGCTAATTTTCTCGGGTTTCTGGATGAGCAGGAGGATGCTATAGAGCAGGCGGCCACGTTTGTGATGCATGGATGCGGGGCGCGTGATGGCTCTGCCTTGTTAGTTAGTGAACGCTGTTGGGTAATGTATTGTGTTGTCACCCGAGGTTGTCGTCTGTCTTGGCTTATAGCACGCACTTGCACTACCGTGCAGCTCTCAGATCATGTACAGAAGTAAACAGGAACCTACCTACCTTTCCGCAGTACCAGGGCGTATTAGTAGAGTCTTGGACCTGGGCGCTCTATGTATACTTCTAGAAATACTTACCTAGAAAATAGTCTACTACACAAAAGACAAAGGATCTTATTTTACCTAGGGTTTATTATTAATTATAACTCTTAGTTCGTAAACCCATCTCCTCTCTAATACACAGCCCGTCCCAATAATTCCATATTCACTTTCATTCTATAGTCTCGATCGTAGTAATAGTATATTTCAAGATCTCCGAGGCCCAGATCGGTAGACAGTATGCGGGTTAGATATTTACCACCAATAACCTCGAGCGTACAGATGCCCTTCCCCGCATTGAGCTCTTCTCCGGCGGAAAGGTCTAGTCTGGGATCCATTAAAGGATCCCTAGCTACGGTTCCTAGGCTACTTGCTAGTCAAGCATTCAAGAGGAGAAGTTATGGACAGAGGAGGAACGGGCTGGGTTCCGCTCCGCATCGAGAGGATTAGTGTCTCATACATTATGGTCTGATTCCCTCATGTCTATGTAAGATTCAAGTAGCTGTCCGCTATCCCTCTGCACATCTATCTAGAGTATATCGGAGAGAAAGAGAAAAGTTCGAGATGAAAGTATCCCTCCTCGGCCCGGGCGCCCTCGCAGCCCTAACCCTCCCACTCACCTTGCACCTCCCCGTAACCTCCGCGGAAACAACCTCCTGCCCCTACACATTCAACCCCGTCGCCGTCTCCGGCGGCGGCTACATCACCGGTATAATCGGACACCCCTGGGAGTCCGACCTCCTCTACGTGCGCACCGATATAGGCGGTTCGTACCGTTGGGATGCGCAAAGTCAAAAATGGATCCCGCTGAACGACTTCATCACCGCCACGGACGAGAACCTTCTCGGGACAGAGAGTATTGCGCTCGACCCGCACGATCCGGACGCGCTGTACCTCGCGCAGGGACGGTACTTGGCTTCGGAGAACAGTGCGTTTTTTGTCTCGCGAGATAGAGGGGAGAATTTTGAGGTTTATCCGGCGCCGTTTCGGATGGGTGCGAATGAGCTGGGGAGGAATAACGGGGAGCGACTTGCGGTTAATCCGTTTCGGGCGGGGGAGTTGTGGATGGGGACAAGGGGGGATGGGCTTGTGAGAAGTACGGATGGGGCGAAGAGCTGGGGCAATGTTACGAGTTTTCCGAACAGGGGAGAGGACGGGCTGGGAATTTATTTTGTGCTTTTTGATCACAAGAATGAGGGGACGGTTTATGTGGGTGTTGGTGCTCCTGGGGGAATTTATGTTACGGAGGATTCTGGAGAAACGTGGGATGCTGTGCCTGGGCAGCCCTTGGAGTGGGATGATGGTGTTCTCGTCTTCCCCGATGAAGCACAGCCGCAGAGTAGCGGGCCGGTGCCGATGAAGGGCGTTCTCGCGGAAAACGGCGCGCTGTACGTCACCTATGCTGATGCGCCGGGTCCGTACGGTGCGACCTATGGCGGGGTCTATGTGTACAACACAACGTCGGACTCGGGTGATTGGGTCAATATCACGCCCGGTGCTGGGAATACAGAGCCGGTGCCGTTTACAAACCAGACGTTCCCAGCGGGAGGGTTCTGCGGTATCAGCGTCGACTTGAAAGACCCAGAGACGCTTGTGGTTGTTTCTCTTGATCGGGATCCTGGGCCGGCGTTGGATAGTATTTATCTCTCGCATGACGGCGGGAGATCTTGGAGGGATGTGTCTCAGCTCTCAACGCCAGAGGGTTCGGGAGGATATTGGGGTCATCCCATTGAGGATGCTGCATTCAAGGACGGCACCGCTATTCCTTGGCTGAGCTTCAACTGGGGCCCCCAATGGGGTGGATATGGTGCCCCGTCTCCTATTCGCGGGCTGACAAAGTTTGGATGGTGGATGACGGCCGTTCTTATCGACCCAAGCGATTCCGATCACCTCTTGTACGGCACTGGGGCTACCATCTGGGCAACCGATAGCTTGTCGAATGTGGATAAAAGCCAGTCTCCTGATTGGTACATCCAAGCCCAGGGAATCGAGGAGTCTGTTGCGCTGGCGATGGCCAGCCCTAACGGCGGAAGTTCACACCTCCTGACAGGACTGGGTGATATCAACGGATACCGATACGACGATCTCGACGTCCCTCAGCCAATGTTCG
The DNA here is from genome assembly GCF_047715775.1 of Aspergillus undulatus. Classification (NCBI taxonomy): domain Eukaryota; kingdom Fungi; phylum Ascomycota; class Eurotiomycetes; order Eurotiales; family Aspergillaceae; genus Aspergillus; species Aspergillus undulatus. The sequence continues at coordinate 79,153 of NW_027396657.1, forward strand.
ATCTACCCGTGTTCTCGAACTTGAATGCTCTCGACTGGGCCGGTCAAAAGCCAGGCTCTATTATACGTGCCGGTCCTTGTGGGCACAATTACACTGACGGCTGCGGGCTCGCGGCGTACTCAGCAGACGGTGGCAGTTCTTGGACAAAATTTGCCACCTGTATCCCAGGCATAGAGATTGGTACCCCAAATCCGGGAGTCATAGCCATTGACGCGTCAGGAAAGCATATTGTTTGGTCCTCCGCGATGACAACGTACTGGTCAACCCTGCAGGCAATCACGCCGCGCACGAATGAATCCGGCCCGTACGCCACAAATGACCTAGGGCAGTCTTGGATATCCCCAACCGGTCTAAATGTCCAGACCCCGAATATCAGCGCTGATAGAGTCCAACCGAGGACCTTCTATTCCTTCACGGACGGAAAGTGGTATCTGAGTAGAGATGGCGGCCTCTCATACCGTGGTTTCGATGCCAAAGACATCGGGCTGCCGACGTATCCAGGTGCCATTCCAATCGCAAACTTCAATCGAGCAGGTGAGATCTGGATCGCACTTGGCGATCTTGGAGTTTACCATACCCGCAATTTTGGCAGGAAATGGGTCAAGATCACAGGACAAGGTGTGGCGGCAAGGCATCTGACTATCGGTGCCGGTGCGCATAGCTTCTCAGGACCGGCGCTTTTCATTGTCGGGAGGACTGCAGACGACGGACCCCTGAGTCAAGATGGAGTGTATCGATCCGACGATAATGGAAAGACTTGGGTGCAAGTCACCGACGCGAAACATCAGTATGGTGGAGTTGGAATGATCCAGGGCGATCCTCGCGTGTATGGACGTGTTTACCTGGGCACAGGCGGCCGCGGTATCATCTATGCTGATATCGACCAGGGAAAGAGACAGGATTGAGTGTGAGTCATCACAGTAGAGTGCTTCAATGGCATGATGTGGACCGGTCAAACACATTCTGGAACCGAGAGCCTTCGGGCCATCTTTCGTACTATCTCCCGCGTCTGCTGCCGCTGTTGGTTGCAGATAGCCCGAGTCAACAAGTGGGCAGGCGTCGGTTTCCCATTGTAATGTTTTTTAGTCGCATAAAGCTGGAAGAATTCTCACGGTGAAGCGCATGCCGATTTCATCAAAAAGTGGCGGCCGGCATTCTCCCGACCTGAGTTGTTCAGTGTTGCGTCACGAGCTAGGTCGAGGCTCGGGAAAAAGAACACCGAGACGGTATTAGACGCTAGAGACATTTGACAACTCACTCTTGTCGGGGTGGTGTCCGACGCTGAAATTTCGGACCCAGAATCTGTATTCTGCGCATGCATGTTTCTTGCACTGTCTTGATTGTCGTGAGAGCCGGCAATTGAACCTTCTTGATCGGGTAGAAAGTCAGGTGGACAAGGTCGTTTAAAGTGGCGACGTCATGGGTGTCATGGATAGCCGACAGTACACGTGATCAATTGCCGACGACCCTTGCGTGTCTGGACTGTTGAGGTGAGAGCTTGTGTTGGAGGCGATGAGATCTTGTCCAGCGCGAAATGATGCGCCCAGTATGCAATTCAACGTCTGAGTGGCATTGTGCAGCATGGGGTTACCTGTCCCAGCTTCAGTGCGTACCCGTAGGCCGCTAGGCATTTGATGCTCGGTCCGAGGTACTACCCAATTGGTGCTGGAGCGAGCAAGAGCAGTAAAGTGGTAAGGAATGAGGATAAACGAGTGAGCAAGCGGCACTCTTGTGTTGAAGATCTATTAATCGCTAATAGTCCGTCGCAGGCCGCTCGGTAGATTCGGTACTGGTTTAAAGACCAGGTGGATGCCGCTCAACAAACAAGAGCTAGTCTAGCAACACTTGGGATTAGCACTCAAGATGTTGTCAGATTTGATCCAATGGAGTGAACCGAAATTACCTGCAGTGTCCTGCTGAAGATGCGCGGGCTGAGCAGAGAGGTCGACGTGCCCTTGGGCTTAAGCTTTTGGTTGGCTCCAGTTTTGCATGTGAAAGTTGAGGATGTCATCACGGATGGCCTTCTCAAGGGGGGATTCGCCCAGTCGATGAGAGCATGTGAAATCATAAATGATGATCCAGAGGTTGATTGACAGGATCCTCCCATGTTCGAAAGTCAAGTGTACGGAGTAGAATCCATGAAGATGGGGTCTTGATGAAGTTGTTGGACGGACAAACCAGCATGCGGCAAATGCATTTTACTAAGGAAGCCCACTCACCACCCCGGACTCTTGAGCTTCCCCATACTGTTCTCCCGCGGGAAGCATAACTATGTAGGAACTTAGGATCTACCATACAAAGCAGAACTACTACTAGAAGAATCAAATTATAGAGGAGAATTACTACATGTACATCAATTAAATATACTAATGTACCTACTCGTACAGCAAGCGCTTAACTAATGCAGCACACAGTGTCGGTCGGAGAGGTTGACCGTACCGTGAAGAAGGCCGCGAGTGAGCCTCGGCCGAAAAGCGACTTCTCCCCCGTCGGCTTCTGAACGGTCTGCTGCTCTTAAGTTCCTCTTTTTCCCTCAATTCTCCCGCCTTTCTCCTTACTCCTCTCCTTCATTTTTTCCCATCTTAACTTCACATTCTCATCATGGCCCCCAGAGTAATTGTCGTCGGCGGTGGATGTGAGTTGTCTCCCCTTGTTCCCCCAGTTGATCCCCACACCTGCTGACCATTGCTCGCCTTACAGTGTCCGGTCTCAGCGCCGCCCACACTGTCTACCTGAACGGTGGAAATGTTCTTGTTCTTGACAAGCAAGGTACGTCGCTAGAGTTGCTACTTTCCCAGATTTCAGTCAGGCGCGACAGCCTCGGGCAAAAGTCCTCGTCTTCAGGAACATGCCCGTGGCGATGAGCCGAGGCTAACCTTTCCCAGCCTTCTTTGGTGGCAACTCCACAAAAGCCACTTCTGGTATCAACGGTGCCCTCACTCGTACTCAGGTCGATCTCGGTATTCAAGACAGCGTAAAGCAATTCTACGATGACACCCTGAAATCAGCCAGAGACAAGGCTCGTCCCGATCTCATCAAAGTCCTCACATACCAGTCCGCTTCTGCCGTCGAATGGCTGCAGGATGTCTTCAACCTCGATCTCACATTAGTATCTCGCCTCGGGTAAGTTTTGAGTCCATATAAGTTCAAACGACTGCGTTCGACTCATGCTGATTTATGAAGTGGTCACTCCCAGCCCCGAACGCACCGTGGCCACGATGCCAAATTCCCCGGTATGGCCATCACATACGCCCTCATGCAGCGTCTAGAGGAGATCGCCGAGGCCGAGCCTGAGCGCGTCCAGATCATCAAGAAGGCCCGGGTTACTGGTGTCAACAAGCAGGGTAACACTGCTACCGGTGTCACATTCGAGGTGGATGGCGAGACCAAGTCGGCGGACGGCGTCGTCGTTTTGGCTACCGGTGGTTATGCTGCTGACTTTGGCGACTCATCACTCCTTAAGCAGCACCGTCCTGACACATTCGGTCTGTCCAGTACCAACGGTACCCACGCCACGGGAGACGGACAGAAGATGTTGATGGAAATTGGTGCCAATGGCATTGACATGGATAAGGTCCAGGTCCACCCCACCGGTCTCGTTGACCCCAAGGACCCCGAGGCCAAGTTCAAGTTCCTTGCTGCTGAAGCTCTCCGTGGTGAGGGTGGTCTTCTTCTCAACTCTGACGGCCAGCGATTCTCTGATGAGCTCGGCCACCGTGACTACGTCTCTGGTCAGATGTGGAAGGAGAAGGAGAAGGGCAAGTGGCCTATTCGCCTCGTCCTCAACAGCAAGGCTTCTAAGGTTCTCGACTTCCACACTCGCCACTACTCGGGCCGTGGTCTGATGAAGAAGATCAGCGGCAAAGAGCTGGCCAAGGAAATTGGTTGTGGTGAAGCTGCGCTGCAGAAGACTTTCGATGACTACAATGCCATCGCCGAGGGCAAGAAGAAGGACCCCTGGAACAAGAAGTTCTTCCACAACCTTCCCTTCAGCGTCGACGACGAGTTCCACGTTGCCCTCATGGAACCTGTGCTGCACTTCACCATGGGTGGTATCGAGATCAACGACAAGGCCGAGGTCCTTAACTCCGAGCACAAGCCCTTTGAAGGCCTGTACGCTTGCGGTGAACTCGCCGGTGGTGTTCACGGTGCCAACCGTCTTGGCGGTTCTTCTCTCCTCGGGTGTGTCGTCTACGGTCGTGTCGCCGGTGCCAGCGCTAGCCAGCACCTCTTCCAGAAGCTCATTGTCGGCGAAGCCACTTCCCCCGCCCAGCAACGTCTGAGCCAGATCTCTCTGCACATCGACCCCTCTCAACCTGGCAAGATCTCTGTCGAATGGAACGGTGCTGGCGCTGGCAGCCAGGCTTGGACCGGTACTACCCCCGCTGCCTCAACGGCAGCTCGCCCCGTTGATGCTGATGCCCCTGCTGAACCCTCAAAGCCCGCGGCTAAGCCCGCAAAGAAGTTCAGCATCCCCGAGACCGAGTACTCGATGGAGGAGGTGTCCAAGCACAATAAGAAGGAGGACCTGTGGATCGTCGTCAAGGGCATCATTCTCGACGTGACTAACTGGCTCGATGAGCACCCCGGTGGTGCTAACGCCCTGTTCAACTTTATGGGGCGTGATGCCACAGAAGGTAAGCAAGCTCACTTGACCTTTCTATCCTACACTATATGCCAAGAATATGTACTAACAATATTGCAGAATTCGAGATGCTCCACGACGACGAAGTCATCCCTAAATACGCACCCCATATCGTCATCGGCCGAGTGAAAGGCCAAACTCCCAGCCTTGAGTATTAAGCATGAATAGCCAAAGAAAGAAGAAAGGAGAAAACGTGCAAATGGTGATCTCTTGGATACATACCCTTTTCTTGTCATATTTTTGCTGTCACGTCTTTGTTTGATATTCGCTAGCTAGCTATGTTTCTCTGTAAGATACAGTCTACATCTATCTTCTGAACCTCTCGTTTTAAGTTTGAATATTGTAGTCGATTTGCTAGTAGATGTATTCTTGGTGCAATATACATAAACTTACCAACTAAAAGCTGTATAGTATAGACTCAGATTAGCCTAGGAATCAATGCTGCATATGCTTCAAAATCATCTTCAACCGCCTCACAGCAGGCCCGTCTTCCGTGCTGGAAGAACCCCCCTCCTTCTTAGACTCGATCTCCCTAGCTGCCTCCTCCAGCGTAGGTTGCAGAAAACCCCAAACCTCGTTGTGGTATTTATCCTCTACTGAGATCCACTCCGCAGCTCCAGGCAAGCTCGTCAAGACCTCGTCCCTGAGCGATGTCGCATGGCTCGTGCTCGGATCTGCAGCGGGCGTAGCATGCACTGTATCCAGAAACGAGTCGATGTCGGGGACGAGGCTGAAGGAGTTGAGCCCGGGCTTAGCTGGGATGTCCGTATGCGGCGTCCTTGTGGATTGAGACTCGGCGGGTAATTGGCGGCGGAACGACTCGATCATCTGGATCTCATCTGGGGTAAGGTCGGGAGAGAACTGGGATAGATCGGTCTCGGGGTATTCTGGGGGCTCGTTGGCTGAGGGAGGGAATTCCGGGTCGAATGTTCGGTCGTTGAGGATCGAGACCACGGCGTCGCCGTCGGACGGAGTTAAGGCTGGTATTGCCGTTTTTCCAGTCCTAGACTCAGTTGTGTCTGGGTCTATTCTTCTGCCCTTGCCCTTGTCCTTGTCGGGGTAGTCAATTGTCTCCGATAAATCCCCGCCGTATGTGTTTTGGAATTCATCTTCTGCAAGTCCAGGAAGCGCGAATCCCCCCGATTGAGCCGTGGGCTGTGATCTGAACGTTTCCGCCGAGCCATGGACGGCTTTATTGCGGGAGGACGAGGAAGAGGAAGAGGGGTCGATGCTTTGCCCATGTTGCTCTGCAGCTGCTAAGGCTGATGAGGATGACGATGGCGCAGCCTTGCCGCTGCTGTCCGACAGCAAGTGCGCAGTATCTCCAGAGCGAGCAGATGAGAAGAAAGCATTTCTTGCGAGACCCGAAGCTGAGCTCTGGATGCGCGATACTATAGATTCATTATCTTGAGTCCCTTTCTCACCGTTCCTGTCTGGCCTGTTGTGCTGTGTGTTTGGAGGGGTGCTTTCGTCAGAACTACCCCGCTTCTGGTGATCAGACATGGTCGGTCGTAGCAGATGCGGCACCGCTTGGAGGGGAAGCTGTAAGGGCGGCAGAACTAGGTAGTCTGGGATCCCTCTGGGATTACTTGGGAACTGGTGAGGTTATGAAATGGTAGTAAGATAGTCAGGCCTTGCAGGTTCTTTGGCAGCCATTATGGTTCGGGCCAGAGGAGCCGGAACGGGTAGGAAGGGACCAGAGAGAGCATGTGAAGGACTCGAGAGCTATCCATAGCATATGATGGTCTATTAGTTGAAAAGACAAGTGATGCTTTCGAATCAAGAAATAAGGAGTGGCCACCACCAGCCAAGTTTACGCTTGTCAGTCATCATGGCATGAAAGCTGCATACAAAGAAAGTCGGTCGGCGGGCTCGGGATCCTGAGTTGAGCAGTGAACGGGAGAGATCGTAGGGCACGACAAGAGATCTAGCTGTATTATAGTCCTGAAGAGTTTCCGAAAGTCGGTGTGCACCCTAATTGATAATTGTAGACCCAAGGCTGGATACAACGAAGACAAGCAAGGTGCGGTGACTTCAATGGTTGTTGATGTCAGCGCCCACTCTGGCGGTTGGGTTTACGGGCAGCCACTACCACTGCTTGCTCCCCACCACGTCCACCACCGCAACGGGTCTTTCCAAACCGCCTCACTTCACGATTCCAACATCTCCGTCATCATCCACCCACCTCCCATCCCCCCCGACAAACGCCCACCCTCGTTCTGCTCATCAACAGCTCCCTCATCTGCTGTTGGTGTTCGTGGTTTTTGCTGTCGCTACTCGTTCGTCTACCTACGGCGGGCTAATCCTGGTCACAAACATCGTCACGACCCGAAGGGGCCCCCAGAAGAGGAAAAAATTATTCCTTCCTTCGACAGCCTCTCGTCTTTGACGTTTGTCAGCCCAAGCTCTCAATCATTTGTCCTCCTCAATCTGCAACAAACTGCTCAGCCGTACGTGGTTCTGTTCGACGTTGCGACCCCATCCCACCTCCTTCCTCCGACCTAGGCCCTCTAATCCTTCCTTATCTCACTCACCTCGAGCCTCGCCCTTGTCGGAGCTTCTCGCCTTTTCGCCATTAAATTTATCTACTCATCTCGTGCTCACCACCCTTCGCGAGTTACTGTCTAATCTACGACGAAATTTTGACCTCGTCTTGTCCACGACCCGCCGCCCACGAACCCCGCTTATACTACCGTCTTTCAAGATCCAAGGTTCTGGATTTTGAAACTTCCCTTCCTCATCGTCAACGGATTGTTCAAAGAAGGTATCTTTGATAGAAAATGGTGGACAGGGACCCAGGTACACCTACCTGGAAATTCACACAGTGAGTCTTCCTGTGTCCTCGGCGTCAGCATGATATATGGCATACATGCTTTTTAAGAAGAATCGATGAGACGGTTGGCGTTGGTGCTTGGAATATTGCCAGTGATATTGCCGCGTCTCGTCGTTTCTGTAATATTGATTCCCAGAACGGATGCTGACGGCCGTGCACAGATGCTTTGGGGATAAGGGCGACGTCGAAGACATCACCGAAGGTACGCTTAAATGCTCAGGTACTCGTTGTTTTGATCCAGAAACTAACGTTGGTGTTTTACAGCTGATATAATTTCTACCGTCGAATTTGACCATACCGGAAACTATCTCGCCACAGGAGATAAAGGCGGACGAGTGGTGCTGTTCGAGCGGAACGAAACTGTATGAATGTCGCGTAGGAAGCGCAAACTTTGTTTGAATGGTGCTAACAACTCGAACAGAAGAAAACATGCGAGTACAAATTCCATACCGAATTTCAATCACACGAGCCCGAATTCGATTACTTGAAGTCCCTGGAAATTGAAGAGAAGATCAACAAGATTAAATGGTGCCGCCGACAAAATTCGTCGCATTTCCTCCTTTCAACCAATGACAAGACAATCAAGCTCTGGAAGGTGTTCGACAAGTCTTTGAAAGTGGTTGCGGAGAACAACTTGTCTACAGAACTTACTCCTGGTGGTGTCGGCGGCGCAGGGGCACCCAGGGCGCCACGTGTATCTTTCAAAGATGCCTCAGCACTGAAACTTCCACGAATGACGCATCACGATACGGTTGTTGCTGCTGTACCTAGACGAACATACGCCAACGCTCATGCATACCACATTAACAGTATCTCTGTTAACAGTGACGGGGAGACCTTCATTAGCAGTGACGATCTGCGGGTCAATCTGTGGAACTTGAATATTCAAGATCAGAGCTTCAACATCGTCGATATCAAACCGGCCAACATGGAGGAGCTCACAGAGGTCATCACAGCGGCGGAGTTCCATCCTACGAGCTGTAACTGGTTTATGTATGCTAGCTCAAAGGGAACCATCAAGCTTGCAGATATGCGGCAGCGAGCACTGTGCGACACACACCATAAACGTACGTCTCTTCCCCTTGGTCTTCAATTCGCCGCAATCATCACTAACCTGTTTTGTACTATTATGTAGTCTTCGAACAAGAGGAAGATGCCTCTTCTCGTTCCTTCTTCTCCGAAATCATCTCTTCAATCTCCGACGTAAGATTCTCTCACGATGGCCGGTACATTGTATCAAGGGACTACTTGACGGTTAAGATTTGGGATGTCAACATGGAGCGCCAACCCCTGAAGACAATTCCGATTCACGAACACCTGCGACCCCGCTTATGCGATACGTACGAAAATGACAGCATCTTTGATAAGTTCGAAGTAGTCTTCTCCGGTGATGCGGAGAATGTTATGACTGGAAGCTACAACAACAACTTCATGATTTACCCCACGGATCCAGCCAAGGAGACAGAGATTGTGCTGCAGGCTGACAAGTCTGCGTTCAAGGCAAAGAAGGTTGGCGTACCAACGCCGATGAACAAGGGTGCTAACGGGAAGAAGAGTAACTCCCGGACTAGCAGTCCTGCTGGTCCTGGTAGCCGCATGAAGAAGGAGACCGACGCAGACCAGATCGATTTCAACAAGAAGATTCTGCATATGAGCTGGCATCCTTTCGAGGACAGTATCGCCATTGCTGCCACAAACAATGTGAGTGTCGCCGGTTATCACCTCTTCTTTCTCTTTCCAGAAAGCTTACGAATTATCCTAGTTGTTCGTCTTCTCCGCGCTCTGAAGGGGCTTCGAGGATGTACTGCCGCAGTGTCAAGGCGCTCCAGCGTAACATGGTGACCAGAGACCAGATCGAAGGGGCCCTACAATCGAAAGCCACCAGTCCCATTTTCAAACATGCTTTTTGTTCCTTACTCGTTCCGATCACTATCGGAGTCTGATTGCGTCTCTGCAAGTCCTTGCATTAGCGCGATTGCTAAATACTGACTATGAGATATTGCTCCCATTATGCTATTGCTTTTAAGGCACCTTTGGTGGTTTTGACGATCTCAAGGAGGTGAGATGGGCGTTTTTCAAGGAGGTTCACATAGAACAACAAGACGCAGGCAGCTGCCCAGAATGTTTTCATCTCCGCTTATCTACTTTACGCCTGTATTTACTGGCTGGCTGTGCCTGCACTGCAGCAGTACTTCTACGCATCGGAAGACAAGCTTCTCTCCCACGATTTTGTTAGAGCCGGACGAGATAGAAGGATTCAAGATCGATTGACTGGGGCTGAGTTGGTATTGGTGGCCGCTTAGCGTTACTCGAGTAGATAATGAATTTATGCAGTTCCGTGTACCGAGTCTGTAGACATTCAAATCACCGTCCAGGCAGGGGCTGTTGCACGATAGGCAGGTCAATGACGTCGAGAACCTCAGGCTCCATTCCCGGGCCGCTGACCAATCATGATTAGTGCAGTCCATGATTCTTCCGCAGCGTCATTGCATTGGTCGGTAGCTCGGAGAAACCGGACTTCCGGTAATGGAAGCTAAGCCCATCCGGGTCTAGGGCGGCCAACTTCTCTCCGCCTTCTGTCTGGAGACCATCCGTGATCGGTCGCGCGCTAAGCATCGTCGTTCAGTAATCTGCTGTTTGCTGGCTTGATCAGTTGATTATCTTCCCCCGTTGTCTTTTGCAGTCTTGACATTGCTTTGTCTCATATACTTGATCTTCTCAAGGCCTGGGTTTTTGTCTTCTCTGCGGCCGGCAGACTTGAAGTCCAGTGATGTTTCTGTGAAATGAGTGGGAAGAGAAACTGATCCGTGCGAAAAGGATTAAGAAGCCTGCAGCTTGATCTGGAGTTCTCAGAAACTTTCTACCTCTTATCTTCAGTATAAACTCTGTTTCTGAGTGCTTCTAGTGCCGCTGTTCGCCTCAGGAGCTTCAGGGTTCTGTTATCGACAAGAAAACTATGAACTCTGGCAACGAGAGTTGGCACTCAGGTGGGCCCCCTTCGCACCCTGGCATGGATCAAATGAATCAACCGCCTCGGCCACTGGGCTCATTTGGGTATGTATTCACCATCTCAAATTCGCATAGGGCTTGCACATGCACGAGCTAATCTGGTTCTGCCGCTCTACAGCCAAAATCCGCCTCCCCAGCAAGGTCCGTCTGCGCAGCCCTCAGGGCCTGTCCTCCCACCTCCATCCGGTTAGAAATGCCCCTCCACCAATATATATACTTTCTGGTCTTGCAAAGAGACTGACCTGTGTGTTTCCTTAAGCGCCCTACCACTCGGCCGGCCAACCTGGTGGGCACTCGCTGCCGGGGTTGGCGGAGTTAAGCCAAACCCACGGTAACCCGCACCAACCACCTTCATACGGCCAGCACGCCCCCGCTCCTTCACATGGTGGTGGACATTCGCTGCCTGGAATTGGCCAGGCGATGCAGCATCCTTCCCCTCAATCGATCAACCAGGAACGCGAGCGAGATTCGAGAGAGCGGGAGTTGATCGAACAACAACGCCAGAACGAGATGCTACACAGGGAACGCGAGCAGCGCGAGCGCGAGCGTGAGCAAATCGAGCGGCAACAGCTTGAACGACAACGAGATCAACAACACCATCCTGTTCAGAGCCATACGGGGTCGATCCCTCTACACCAGCCTATGGCGTCAAAGGTCTCTAACACCATTCATGGTCCAGGCGGTCTTTTGTCCGGCCTCGGCGCAGCCCCCGCCAATGGGCCCCAGGGTGCCATGCAAGCCTCGGGCGGACCTGGTGGAATTTATGGCTCCCAGCTTCCGCACGGCGAGGGTACTCCGAGGTCATACGTGCAACATGCTGCTGGGCCGCCAGCACAGCCATTAATGGCCTTCAACGGGTCCGGTCCGTCGGTTCCAACAAATGTTGCAGCCCTTGCCCAAGGCCAACAACCGATCCTGAATGTGGGTTTGAACTCTCCTCTTACCAATCCATCAAACTAACCATTCACTAGGATGCACTTTCATATCTGGATCAGGTCAAGGTTCGATTTGTGGACCAACCCGACGTGTACAACAGATTCCTTGACATTATGAAAGACTTTAAGAGTCAAGCGTAAGTAACTAAAGTGGCATCAGGGATTTGGCGCTGATTTCACCAGTATTGATACGCCTGGGGTTATCCAACGAGTCTCAAACCTATTCAACGGCCACCCAGCGCTCATTCAAGGATTCAACACTTTTCTTCCGCCTGGTTACCGGATCGAATGCGGAACTGAAGACAACCCCGACGCAATTCGGGTGACTACACCGTCGGGTACAAACACTTTGAGTATGCCGCGTACTAGACAACCCTTAGATGGCCCAGGCGACCTAGCTTACTCCGCTGGGCTTGGTCCCCATGGCCGGTCTGACTACTATGAACAATCCCGACCAGGCTGGCAGCAGCAGGCTCAGCCTCAACAACCGCCGAGCAGTCTAGCAGGGTCATATTCTCCCGGCTCTCGCTTGATAGGCGGAATGTTTGGACAGCAAAGTGGACAGGCTCAGCCGCAAGACCATCATTATGAATACACTGGTCAACAAGAGCAGCAGCCCTCCGCTGGCGCAGCCGCACCTACACACGGGCAAGACCAGCGAGGTGTATCCCAGCTCCAAGGTGCAGCTTCAGCTGCGTCAGCCGGCATGGGTCGACCTTCGTTGATGGGAGCTGCAGCTGCGGGCCAAGGGCCCGGCTTGACTCAACCAATGAATAATCTGGCTGGTGCTGGTGTCCTGCAAGGTGCACAGGCAGATTTAAAACGTGGGCCGGTCGAATTCAACCATGCAATCAGCTATGTCAACAAGATAAAGGTTGGTCGCCCCCGAGTTGCTTATGCGTTGATCAGGTACTGACTCGATCCTCTGTAGAACCGCTTCTCAAGCCGACCAGAGATCTACAAGCAATTCCTCGAGATACTGCAAACTTACCAACGCGAATCGAAACCGATCGGAGATGTATACACTCAAGTCACGCAGCTCTTCAATTCCGCACCCGATCTCTTGGAGGATTTCAAGCAGTTTCTACCCGAGTCTGCAGCTCATGCGAAACAGATGGCTGCTCAACGCCAGGCAGAGGAAAACGCGCCTATGAGCAATCTGCGCGGTGACTCCAACTTCACAACCGGCTCCCTCACTTCACAGACGCCAAATCGCGATGTGAAGATGCCGCCTCTTGGCAATTTCAACGTCAAGGACTCGGCAAAGGATGGCAAGAAGCGAAGAAATGGACCCGGGGCTCCTACTCTGGGCGGCTCAAGCGTTGTTCAGGCTGGGGGTGTCGATGCGCGGATGGCCGACTCACAGGCAGGACGTGGTCAAGCTCTAGCAGCAGGGAATGCAAACAAGGTTAGTTATTGGCAACCGGTTCACTCATTGGGGGTTTCATGCTTCGTCCCCTGTTACCAGTCGAGGCTACTGTTCATGTGTGCTTTCGACTGTATACAGTTAGTAACAAAAAAGCTGCATCATTCCCATACATTTCTTTCTCTTTCCTGATTTGGGCTGTTTTATCTCTAGAGAGATGCTAATTACCATGCAGAGAGCTAAAGTTCACCACACGAAACCATCACAGGATGCGCCAATTGTGTCGCCTACCCTCGTTCCTGCTCTGCCTGAGCCGGTTCAGCCGACTTTCTCGTTGACTCCAACACAAGAAGAGTTTGCCTTCTTCGATCGCGTGAAGAAATACATTGGGAATAAGCAAACGTTTAGCGAGTTCCTCAAGTTATGTAACCTTTATTCGACCGATCTCATCGACCGACACGTGTTGGTGAAGAGGGCTGCGGGCTACATTGGCTCAAATCCAGAGCTCATGGCCTGGTTCAAGCGGTTCATGCACGTTGAGGAGCCGGAGGACAAGATTATCGAGCTCAAGCCCAAGCAAGAACCTGGTATCGTTAACCTATCTCACTGCCGATCACTTGGACCGAGTTACCGTCTCCTACCCAAGCGAGAGCGACAGAAACCCTGCAGCGGTCGTGATCAACTATGTCGCAGCGTCTTGAACGACGAGTGGGCTTCGCATCCGACTTGGGCGTCTGAAGATTCTGGTTTCGTGGCCCACCGTAAAAATCAATATGAAGATGCTTTGCACCGCATCGAAGAAGACAGACACGATTACGATCACCACATTGAGGCTTGCAACAGGACGATCCAGCTTATTGAGCCCATTGTTCAGCAGTTCCTCGTCATGACGGAGGCAGAGAGAGCTGCCTTCAAACTTCCTCCTGGCCTCGGCGGTCAGAGTGAAGCGATCTATCAGCGGGTCATCAAGAAGATCTACGACAGACAGCGCGGTGACAGAATCATCAAAGAAATGTTCGAGCGCCCATGCCACGTTCTTCCGATTGTTTTGTTCCGACTGAAACAAAAGTGCGAGGAATGGAAAGCTAGCCAGCGCGAGTGGGATAAGATCTGGCGCGAACAGATGCAAAAGGCCTACTGGCGCAGTCTTGATCACCAGGCAATTGCCAGCAAGGGTACGGACAAGAAACTCTTTGTGGCCAAGCATATCCAGACAGAAATTCAAGCGAAGCACGAGGAGAGCAAAAACCTGCGTAAGAGTGGATTCCAGGTCGCGAGATACCAGTTCGAGTCCACATTCTCAGACCCAGCCGTGCTTATCGATGCGACTCATCTGCTTCTGACATTCATCGATCGCAACTCGGCTGGTTTCGGTGCGGATCCACAGAAAGTCATGCTTTTCATCAAGGACTTTATTCCAGTCTTCTTTGGCATGGACCGGGACACCTTCCATGTCTACATGAACGAACTCTCCAACGGCACTTCGCCTGTTGACGAGGGTGACGATGAGAGTTCAGCTGCCGATGACACGGCAACGCCACGCAGCAGCAGGAAGGGCCTCACAAACAAGAAGATTGACCTTCTTCGCGATGTCCTAGAGCGACGGAGTGAAAAGGCCAGTCGGACGGACAAAGAAAGCAGCGCTCCAGCCAGCCGGGACGGCACGCCTGACGCTTCTCTAGTCCCTTCCACGCCAGTCCCTGATCCCACAGAGTCCTTTGATGTTGCAGAGTTGAAGTGGATGGAGCATCCCGGACAGGGCAACTACAACCAGCAGCGCGAGTATAACCTCAACGAAACTTACGAGAAGAAGGCGCATCATTTGTATGCGAACCTCAACATCTATTGTTTCTTCCGCACATTCGAGATCTTGTATTCTCGTCTATTGCGCATCAAGCTGCATGAAAAGGATGCTCACGACGACGTGCGCCGTGCGCTTGTCGGCAAGCCCGCCCAAGAACTCAACCTCATCGACAAAGTTCCCACGGACTTCTTCTATGATACGGATCCCAAGGCAAACCTCTACCAGCAGATCGTGCGGATGTGCGAAGAGGTTATTAAGGGGGATCTAGAAACGTCTCACTTGGAGGAAACCCTTCGCCGCTACTACTTGCGGTCTGGTTACCAGCTCTATAACCTCGAGAAGATGTTCACCGGTATTGCCAAATTTGCGGGTGCGATTTTCAACGGCGACTCGAAGGATCGCAGCTCGGACATCATCAACCTCTTTTTCAAGGAGCGCGACAAGGAGGAAACGACGCACAACCAAGAGATCCAGTATCGCAAGCAGGTTGAGCGACTAGTCAAGGACAGCGAGATTTATCGCATCACCTACGTAAGTTCCATGCGTCCTATGCTAGGAAAGGGTCTTTCTAACGCATTACAGTACCCAAGTAACCAAAAAACAACCGTCCAGCTTCTAACTCCTGAAGACGCCACGTTAGAAAACGAAGAACTGAGTCAGGAGGCGCGCTGGTCATACTACGTCTCGGCTTACACAATGCGCGACCCCACAGAAGGGGTGCCATTCTCCCAGATGCGCATGCCATTCCTGAAGCGGAACCTGCCAGGCAAGCTAGAGCAAGAAGAAGAGTACAACCGGTTCTACCGGCCACTTATCCACCAAGATGGGCTCATCATTCGAATTTGCGCCAACAGTTATCACATCCTCTACGAACCCAGCAGCTACGATTGGTGGTGGCGGCCAACGCTTCCATCGGACGAGATGGCGGGCGAGACTGTGAAAGACGAAGCCGCCATCAAGGAGAGACGACGCGATCGCTTCACAGAGAAGTTCGTCAACAACCCCAGCTGGGCCCATGGCCTTAGCAAAGACCAAGTCGATGAATCCAACCGGCGGTTCCAATCCTGGATCAAGGGCTCGGACGCTGAGCGTGAGGCAAGTGCACCTGCTGCTCCTGAGTCAGATAAGCAGGGCAAAGAGGATGTCGAGATGCCGGACGCGGAGAAGGCCCCTGAGGCTCAAGAGGCTTAGTCTGAGAGTCCGACAGGCTCACGGAGGGTGGATTGGCGCGTTAGGCAACTTGGAGCCCTGCTTAGGTTAATTTAGTTCGCTACGGTGCTTTGGGAAATCTATATTCCATTCTTGTTTCTGCTCTTCTGTCTTGATTTCTGTCTTCGGCAGCAGTGTATCTACTTTATCACGGCATGATCAGCGCTCGGCCAACGGATGTACGAATGGGTTTGCTGCTTTGCTTGAGTTTTTCATCTGAGGTTCCAGTTTTGGGCTGGTGTAGAGGGTATATTGATCTTTTCTTTCTTCTTTCTTCGTGTGTACTTTAGATAGGGAAGCAATTATGGCAGACAGTACTACATGAGACTAAGCCAGATCGGCAACGAACTGCAGCCTCCGATTTTTAAACACCGAGTTCTCAGTAGAGTAGCTACCGTTCATCCGGAGAAGCAGCCGAGCGAAGACCGAAAACGGGGGCTCTGGGGATGCTGCGAGTGTGGGATTTCTCCGTGCGGCCGAGCTGGATTGCCGATACAGACCGAGACTGGGCCAGACCCGGGATATGCTCGGAGTTGCTTCCTCCAGCTTTGCCAGGTACACAGCCAGCTTTACTCTGTAGGAGGATATGAGCAAATAATTATAGGTTAAAGTGGTATATAACAACTCTCTTGAGCTCGGCCATGTTTTTCTGCGTAATATCAAATAAAATTGGACTTGATAAAGGCCTGCAATCGTGACGTCGAGCAACACAGGCCGAGAAATCCCCGAGTGACGTCAGCCTCTCATCTAAAAAAGTTGCCCATCCCTTCGCTTTCACTGCCCGCCGTAACATGCCATTGCGCGATGGTATGATCGTTTTCGGTGTGCTGGGGCAGATTATAAGATCTGGAGGGCCAGTTTTTACTCTGGTCAAGTCTGGTGACGAAAAATCGCAGTAGAGAATTAACTATGCGTCGTATGAGCTTCTTATCTACACCACAATCAGGTCAAGCCTCACTGTTTCACCCTTCGTTACATTCAGTACTTCGTAGTCAGATTACCGTTAAATCATAGAGTGGACTGGACTAGTGCTTCTCCAGCGACCCTGTAATTATCACCTTGCTCTCCCCACACGGGGGTGGCGGGCTGCCTGGGCCTGGGTATTTCTATCTGGAGCTGCCCATTTTTTCTCTTTCTCTTGTAGAAACTCTCCACTCCTTCTCACCCCCCTCCCTCCCTTTTCTTCCCTTTCTCATTTCTCATCTCTCGCAATGTCGATTTCCAACCTTCTCAGGAGCCGTGTCCGACGGCCCTCTTACCTCAAGAAGCTGGCCAAGGCTGAGGACCTTTTGGATTACTTCCCTCATGGCTCTTACATCGGCTGGTCCGGGTTTACTGGTGTTGGGTATCCCAAGTATGTTGACCCTCTTTCAAATTTCACCGAACTTTAGCTAATGATTTGTCTTGTTAGGAAAATCCCCACGGCGCTGGCCGATCACGTTGAGAAGAACAACTTGCAGGGCAAGCTCAAGTACACATTATTCGTCGGTGCTTCGTCCGGTGCGGAGACAGAGAACCGCTGGGCTCAGCTGAACATGATTGAGCGGAGAAGCCCTCACCAGGTCGGAAAGGAGATTGCGAAGGGTATCAACAATGGGCAGATTAACTTCTTCGATAAGCATCTTAGCATGTTCCCTTCTGATCTCACATACGTATGTTCCCTTTCGGAGGCTATGAACTAGCGGTGCAGGTCTAACGAACACAGGGCTGGTACACCCTCAACAAGCCGCAAAACCGAATCGATGTAGCCGTGATCGAAGCATCAGCCATCACCGAAGACGGCGGCATCATCCCCGGTGCATCCGTCGGCGCATCACCCGAAATCGTGCAAATGGCCGACAAGATCATCATCGAAGTCAACACCGCCAGCCCCTCCTTCGAGGGCCTCCATGACATCACAATGAGCGAGCTCCCTCCCCGCCGCAAACCATACCTCATCATGCAGCCCGAGGACCGCATCGGAACACCGCACATCCCCATCGACCCTGAGAAGGTCGTCGCCATCGTCGAATCCGACTACCCCGATCAAACCCTCCCCAACGCCCCAGAGGACGAAACGTCCCAGGCCATTGCCACAAACCTTATCGACTTCCTCAAGCACGAGGTCCACCACGGCCGTCTACCCGAGAACCTCCTCCCCATCCAATCGGGCATCGGGAACATCGCCAACGCCGTCGTAGGCGGGCTCTCCAAGGGCGGCGCGAACTTCAAGAACCTTAAGGTCTGGACGGAAGTCCTGCAAGACTCTTTCCTCGACCTCTTCGACTCGGGAAACCTCGACTTCGCAACGGCCACATCCATTCGCTTCTCACCGGACGGCTTCAAGCGCTTCTACGATAACTGGGAGCGCTACGCCGGGAAGCTCCTCCTGCGCTCGCAGCAGGTCTCCAACTCCCCCGAGATCATCCGCCGCCTCGGCTGCATTGGCATGAACACCCCCGTGGAAGTCGACATCTACGCCCACGCAAACTCCACCTGCGTCATGGGCTCCCGCATGCTCAACGGCCTCGGCGGCTCCGCTGATTTCCTCCGCTCATCTAAGTACAGTATCATGCACACACCCTCTACACGACCCTCCAAGACAGACCCCACCGGTGTCTCTTGCATCGTCCCCTTCGCGACGCACATCGACCAAACGGAACATGACCTCGATGTTATCGTGACAGAGCAGGGCCTTGCTGATGTGCGTGGTTTGTCGCCGCGTGAGCGTGCCCGGGTTATCATTAAGAAGTGCTCGCACCCTGATTACACGCCTATCCTGACGGATTACCTTGACCGTGCTGAATTTGAATGCCTTAAGAAGGGCATGGGCCATGAGCCGCACTTGCTCTTTAATGCGTTCAAGATGCACAAGAACCTTCAGGAGAAGGGTACCATGAAGATTAACAGCTGGGAATAGACTAGAATCGCTGACTAAGAAGCTAAGAAGTGTAATGATTGATTACTGTCAGGAATTGGTTACTGATACCTTGTCGGGTTTGGCGAATGGAGTGTTCTGTACTTCTCTGGAGTACTAGGTAGTTTCAATGCATCCGAACATTCAAATACAAGCTTCATCTACTGGTCTGGCCTACTCTAACCTGGGGACATCGGACATAGCAGTATAAACTCGCCGCCCATCGGCATCAAGTGCTCTTAGTCCCACTCTGACTCGAGCTAGGAGATAACCCTATCATTCGGAGTTAGGCTGTTAGCTAACAAATTCCATCCACCACTCCCCCCTCCGCTCAAGAAACGAGACACGCTAGAAGTAGACCGAATGTGAGATATACTCCATCTCGTATTGGATTAATAATGCAAATGAGACTAAAGGGCAATATATGCAGGAGTTAACGCAATTCCGGTCCGATCTCACCATCTGACTATCCGAGTCGGGGGTTGTGCTCAAGTCCTACCGCTGGAACGAGCCCTATATATAAACCGGACAAGTCTCAGGGAACACAAGTCATTGTGTACCTACCTTACTTCTCCTACCAATTTACCCATCGTACATCCACAGCCATTCAGAATCCAGTACCATACTCAGTCTCAATTTCTTCCTTCCGAACATACGCAACAGCGCAGCACGATTCACCCAAAGCCCATATCAGTCAAAATGCCCCAATCCAACTTCATCTCCACCACAAAACTAAACAACACCCGCATCCTATTGATAGGCGGAACATCGGGAATCGGCTTCGCTGTCGCTCGCGCAAGCCTCGAGCAAGGGGCGTCCGTGATATTGGCCTCTTCGAACGCCGAAAAGGTCGAGAATGCCGTGTCGCGATTGAAAGATCTCTATCCCGACGAACCGTATGTCTTCCGCATCGCAGGGAAGAAATGTGATCTTGGCGATGACCATGGCGAGGACGACGGTGAGAGGATTGAGAGGGAGATTGTGAGTTTATTCAAGTTCGCGACACGGAAAGATCTTTTCCCTGCAAGTGCTACTCCAGAAGGGTTAGGGCATGGAAAGGTCGAGAAGAAGGAACTCAATGGAGATGGAGAGGTTAGGGAGATCATACCCATCAACCACATAATTTTCACAGCCGGCTCAATCCCACGGACTCTTTCGATAACAGACCCCGGCGTTGACGCGCGCTATCTCCGATCCCTAGGTACAGTACGCTTCATCGGCGGCGCCCTCGTCGCGAAGCACGCTCCATCATATATGCCCTCACCCAGCTTCAACCCGTCCTCGCCCCATCCAACCGCTTCCTCAATAATCTATACCTCCGGCGGCCTCATCTCGAAACCGCGTCCCGGTTCAACCTTCGCCGTCGCGGGGATCGGAGCGGTCGAGGCATTCGCGCGCGGGTTAGCGGTTGATTTTGCGCCGTTGGGGATACGGGTTAATACGGTTTCCCTGGGGCCGGTGAAGACGGAGATCTTCGATGCGCTTGGGGATCCGGAGACTGTGGAGCGGATATTGGAGGGGTATAAGAGTGCGACTGTGCTGGGGCGCGTTGGGGACGCGAATGATGCGGCTGAGAGCTATCTTGGCTTGATGAGGGATGAGAATGTTACGGGGGCACTTGTTCGGAGTGATGCGGGGTTTGTGATCAAGGCTTAGATCTAACGGGACCTGGGTTGGGCGAGGTGAGGTTAGGATTTGGTGTTTTGCTTGGCTAAAGGATCTCTGGTGGTTCTTGTTGAGAGTGACTGGATGGAACAAGAGGCCTATATAATGGCTGTTGCAAAGTACGTACATTACATGGTCGAGGGAAGCAATTCAATTGAACGCATCTGTTGGCAGTTTTGTTTCTAAGGGAGCTGAGCATCCCGATTCATCGGAGTTGCTGTTCAACTCATGTGAAGGAGCTAGATTTCCGAGCAGATGCCCATTAGACTAAGTACTAACTGACCGATGTGGTGAAAGATGAGCTTGATGTAGGAAATACCGTATCGCCCTTCGCTAGAGCTTGCAGGCATGTTTCAACCATGCTAGTAAGGTATATGACATTATGTCGAAAGCAGCGCTCGACTACGTAGTACAGTAATTCTTTGTTAGCAATGCGTTGAATCAATTGAAATAGGCAACGAGAGCTACCTACGAGGTATATTAGCAATTCGCAGAAAGCGCAACTGACTGAAAGCAGGTAGGCTATGTATTATCATAGATATATTGATTCATAGTTATATTTATCATTGCAGCTAACTATCTCGGAAACCCTGGCGCCATATATGTATTTACCTGGTATAGGATCAATTCAAACCCAAACCGAAATCATTAACCAATCCAACTCCAAAACACCACCCTCTACACCCCACTCTTGCCAACACTCACGGCACTCCTCTCTCCCAAACTCTCCTTCTCAAAAACCCTCATGCCCCCCAAGTCCTTCTCCTTAAGCACCTTCTTCTTATCCGCCTTACTAACATCAACAAAGACATGGCCCAACGGAGAACCCATCGCACTACTCCACCCAGAGCACTCAACCTTATAGTCCTCGCCCGAGTCGAGCACCTCAAAGTCATTCGCCCACACGCCCGCCCGGTTATCCCAGTGCAGTTCGCAGATCTTGGTGTCGCCGTCGAAGAGGTCCAGCCAACCTTCTGAGCCGCGGCGGCCCGTGGCGCAGACTTCGCCGAGGCCATTGGCCGGGATGGTCATTTTGTCGATCATGGATTCGGTCATTGCTTCGGTAAGGTCGTCGGGGGAGTGGAAGTCGCCGCTGGGGTAGTATCCATTGTTAGTTTGGTTGATGAAGCTAGATAGGAGATGGGAGATGGGAAGGGGGAGATGGGTAGGTAGGAAGGTTAGGGTAGGGAAGGAAGGTAGATGTACGGAGAAACCAGCGAGTCCCGGATATTAATGTCGTGGTTCTCGAGGTGGTCTCTGATGTGGATGGAGATCCATTGGGAGTCGAGGGGGTCAGCAGGCTCCATGGTGAGTGAGTTGATTGCAGATGCGTGGTAGTGTCTACTCTGTAGTAGTCTAGACTGATGATTCAAATCTTTGGTATGATAGCGAGAGATGATAAAGGCAAGAGCTCAGGTGAGGAGGGCCTCCGGCGATTCTTTATGCTTCTCACGGCCATTCGGATCCCAGTCTGGGTGGAGCCATAAGTGAGCTGCTGTTGGATCATGCAATGTGATGAAGTCACGATAAACCTTCCGGTGCGAGACAGAGATGGTGATTGGTTGAGGTTGTGGTTGATGGTGTGATGTCTGGTACAAAGAAAATCTGGAGAATGCGGGGAAGGCTGCCATCATGACGACTGCCGTTTCACACTGAGTGGTTGGGATTACGCGGCGATACGAGCTGATCAGTCTATTGACCAACTGGCTCCTTTAACTTCCTACATTCGTACTTTTGTACAAATAGTGGGCTGCATTTGAAGAGGGGTAGATTGGATTTCGACCTAGGTATGTGGCATATGTGCAAGGATAGCAATTCGCCTAGACAGTGTGAAAGCAAAACAGCCCATTGCGATGCTCAATGCGAGCTTGTAACGATCGATGCTTGACAAGTCGCTTCAATTAACTAATGATGTCCGTTCAAGTGCAAAATCGTCTGGATTATGTATTACCGTTGCAGACAGTAGTCCGCTTGTATAGACAGCTGGAGACAACCCAGCGAGGCTTAGAATATGCCAAATCTTTTCTTGGTTCCGTCTGCTCATTTGTTAGATAGTGTGAGGGCCAGGTATGCGCAGACGACTCACCACTCTTGCGGTTTCTCTTCCCATTGGCATCTGCAGCGCCCTGCGCTGACACGCCATCGGCTGCAGCTCGGATGGCTGCAATGCGGTGTATCGCCCTGGTATCCCCTTGATCGGCCGCTTTGACGTACCAGACGTTGGCCTCCAAGGGATCGCGTCGACATCCAATGCCCATCTCGGTAAAGTAGCCCACTGCATACTGCGCTTTTGCGAGGTCTGTGATTGTTAGAATGAAACTTTATTCAGGATTGATCGGCATACCGAGTTCAGCGGCTTGCTTTGCCCATTCGTATGCCTCGTTCTCATCCTTCTCCAACACCGGTTCTGCACCGACGAGATACCAAGCGCACAGCGCCATCATGGCCAAAGGATGACCCCCTTGTGCTGCTCCCGTGTAAAAGTGGATGCTTAAGGCCGGATCCTTGGGACAATTCAACTTCCCGTGCTCATAAGCATCGCCAAGGCGATAGCAGGCTTCGACATGGCCCAGGTCCGCAGACTTGGTGAATAGTTGAGCGGCATAAGAAGGGTCGACAAAGACATCATCACCGTATCCGGTTTCGTGGAGCAGGCCAAGCTCATAGGGTGCTTGGTTATACTGCGCATCCGAAGACTCAGCGGCCCGCTTCAACCATTTGATGCCTTCCCGGTAGCGCTTGCCTAAGCCCATATCGCCCGCAAGACAAGCTCTCGCCATTCTCAGCATGGCGCCCGGATGGTTCTTTGAAGCTGCTTGACGGTAAAATTGCTGAGCTTTGGAAGCCTCCCGTCGTGTTCCCCATCCGAACTCGTAGCACAGAGCAGCTCGGTAGCATGCTTCCACATGACCGTGCTTGCTTGCAGCCACAAATGAAGGGAAGGCGCGATCGTAGTCCTCTTTTCCTTTACTAAATAAACCCGAGGCATATCCATCGGCCAAGTAGTATTGCGCGAATGGATAACTGCGGTTCGCTAGCCCTTGTAAGATCGACTTGGCCTCTTTCAGGAGATGCGACCGAGTGATGTCGTTGGGAGTTTTGGCTTTCTCTGCGCTGATTGACGGCTTGCCGCCATCCAGCTCATTGTCGGGCATTTGAAGCATGGCGTTGATCATGAACACAGCAAATTCGTACTGGATGGCCGGATCATCCGTTTTCTTCATATTTGCCAGGTACATATCAAAAGTTTGCTTATGACTCAGTAGCGATGCATTATTTCCAACGGCGGACCGAAGTTGAGCATTCCCGAATTGAACTGGTGCCGGACCAGGCTGAGGATACGGAGCGCTGAGGAGGTCCACAAAAGAGACCGGGCGGACATCGGGAGAGCTAGAGTTCCTGGATGATGTACGGGGTTTAAGAAATGGTGACGCTTGTGGAGATCCATTGTCTGATGCAAAAGAGTACGCTGAGCGCGGGCGCTGTGGGCGTCTAGCAGAGAGGTGGGTGTTGGTATTGGGGTTATTTTCCGCTAGTCCTAGGGCGGGTGTCGAGCGGACAGCCGGCTGTGAGACTTCATATGGGCGATGGTGATAGTGCAAAGGCTCAAAGTTCTCGGAGGCATGCGCCATACTGTCCAGACTGCCCCGAGACGACGTGTTTTGGCTACCAGATGGGCCCTCGCGATCGAACGAAGAACCGCTATTCTTATGAGTCGCGTCACCTGGTTGAGGCTCTACGGCAAATGACGAGATACTGCTGGCAGGAGTGTGTCGATAAACCATGTTCCTGGTCGAAGGAAGCACTCCGACTGATTCCTTTCGCGAATGATACGCTCCATGTTGTGTGGGGTTGTCCTCAAGCGCCATATTGGAGAATGCAGCAGCAGTCTGCACGTCTGATGTAAAGGCATCGTCATGGGAGTTCTTGATTGTCGTACTTGGCGTTTCAGGTTCGATGTGACCGTTGACACTGACCGAGGGGACAGGCGGGCGTTGCGCTTCCGGTGCGACCTGATCCAGCGGTATTTCCGGTAGCGGCTTGCGTGCGACTGGGGAAGTCGGCGGATAATTCGGATTTCGCGGGGTCGATTGAGAGTCGCGATGAGACGGGGAATGCGGGGGCGAGGATGGAAGGTATACTGGAGGAGGAGATGGAAGACGAAGGGGATGAGGGTAGCTACTAGCCACGGGGCTCGCCATTGCGTCACGCAGTCAACGATGCGCGTCAACTACTGAGCAGCCAGAGGTGGCCGGTATCGAAATGTCGCTGTTGTTGAGTGGCAGACCTGAGCGGATGCAGGTGGTACGAGCGAAAGGCGGCTATGGATTCGACATGGAGGAAGTTGTAAAACGAGGGCTAGGGGCGGTTATTATTCGGAACCCCGTGGAGGAAACACGGCGTGTGGAAACGAGAGCAGCTCAGTCGTCGACGAAGACCTGGAGAACGAGAGATTGATCGTCGGGGAGCTTTTAAGACGGGGGATGATCGGTTGACTGAGGGAAGCGCGGGCCCACCAACGAGCGACAGGACTCTATTGCAATGTCAGAAATGTTGGACGGTTGATAAGGATATTTTCGTACCGCAATGCTGAAAGCACAAAGGCAGACACAAAGGATAACAATAGAACGAAAGAGACAGGCACGAAACAAGGAAAAGAAAGATGTAGGCAACAAAAGAAGCGAAAGAGAGTAGGCTGGAGAGGAGCGGGTAGCGTCAAAAGATCTGGTGGAGCCAAGCGTTGCAGTGACTCCGGTACGTGTATTATTATTACCCATGCCTACCAGTTGACGCTCTGTTCAGTAGACGCTTGAACCGAGATATTCCGTATTGCAATTCGAGACACGAGCACTTTGACCTTCTCGATATTGGATACTTATTTGCCTCATCTTTTCTGTCTACCATTCTACTGGTCAAATGGTCGTGCTGTTCAACAGCACCTGGTCATTCGTGATCGCAGTAAGACACTTTGTATACTCCGATACGACTAAATACGTGCTAAGAACTCGAACAAAGTTGAATGCCCCGGCTGACCATGGTCCATAAGACAACTCTCCAGCACATTTTCTTCCATAGCCAGTTAAGTCCTCACCGGCCCAGGCTACAATTACCACAGATGCACTCTGCATTTCCTCCTGAAAAGCAGCCTGGTAGGAAACGCTCCAGCACGGCGTACTCCGTGCTACAAGACGACAACAACAAGTCGAGGTTGAGGTCGCTGGGCGCAGCTGAAGCCAATACGAGGGGGACATCCACTGGGTAATGGGAGTGGGCACCGTGGATTTTGGACCAAACTCACAGACACAGACGCAGATGCAGGAGTTCCTTCGTGTTCTCCCGTCTGTACGTCCCCCACCTATCAGTATCCAAGCGATGTGAGGCTGAAAGTGACCTCAGATCACATCAACCTTGCGGAAAATGATATGGTCTTGCTGCAGTCGACACTGGCCGAAGCGAACAATGCGGGGTGTCCTGCATCTAGCGGCTTGCTCGTGTCCAGGGCCAGGGGCCCAGGGGCCCAGGGGCCAAATACCTATGGGTTAATGGAGTCTTTGCTTGCGATTGACTTTGACCTCGTATACAGAGTAAGTACAGTTTTATAACTGACAATCCGAAAATATCACGGACGAGGTGAGGTCTTACTTCAGATGATGTGTCTTACTATAGCGGGAGTAGTTCGACCGGCCTTATGCACGTTAGTTCTAATTATAAACAAGGCACCACTTTGCAGTCATGAGATGTGCTCGAGATTTCGAGCCAGCGAAGCGACGAAGCGTCCACTTCCGGGGCGATTTCTGACCAGAGTCACTTTCTTGAACGAGCTAGTATGAGTTGTAGCGAGTGAGCTTCAGCCACATTTTTGGGCAACGCTGGTCGCTCGGCAATATATCCTTCGGCTGTGAGCCCGGTTTATTCTTGGGTCTGTCAAAGTCAATTCGACTCGAATGGCTTGGTTTTGACGAGTTGCCTTCAAAAGATTTCAATATCACTTGGATATTCCTACTCCCCGTTCTTCGAGTCACCGAGCCAGAGCTATTCTAGCACTCCATCAGCAACAGATTTTGTCTATATTCGTACCGGTACACCGTAGAAATTCGGACATGGTACTTCCAGTTACCAGACAAAAATATCTTGAGTAATAGATACCGATAACTGGCTAGCTATCTCTGACGATCGCCAATAATATGTACCTGCGTTTGACAACAAAGAATTTGCTGGATTCCGAGCTTCCGATTGCGATCTCCAACTCTCAGCCTGTGATAGCTTAGCGAGCAAAGGTACGGAGTCGAAGTATCGACCTTGGGCGGCAAAAGCGTCCCAAGTCAGGGGCATATCCAACGGTTCGAACTCGAGCCGTTGAACCCCTGGAGATGTTTCGGATTCAATGAAGCCAAGATATCGAATATGACGCTGGTAAGAGTGACGGAGCTCTTCTTTGAGTCCACCCCTTTTCAGTGGTTCTTCCCGTCGAGTCCACTTGATATGACAGCCTCAGAGTCAGATCATTTCCGCTCGGAGTGGAGGTACATATCTCGTTGCTTCTGTCGCTGAGATTGCCATCAGCGTACAGAACGGGCTGTTATCAGTAAGATATCCTTCGTTTCTCGAGGTGTTCAAATAGTAATGAAACACCTCAATAATATGTAGAGGCTTCAAAGCATTAGTATAAGGAAAGCCTTGAGTAACTTGTGTATGCAGCATAAAGAAGGTACAATTGCCATCAGGAAGGCCAAGGCCTAAAGCGAGCACCCGGACCCGGCCTCCAGCTAGTTCGCTGTACCCTCCCTTTTATTGGTTATATCTCCAAGACAAGAGACCTGAAAATAGATACCATAGTCGCTTTCTATGTTGGCAGCACAAGCACCTCCGACATGAGACTCAGTCTAACAATTTTCGCTACTCAGAAGTCTATACCGCCATTGTGGAAACGGCAGAGCAGCCTGTGTTGCTGGTCATGGACGAAGCAAATGGAATGGACCTCGGAAATTGAAAAAGACTCATGCCTCAGGTGACTTCCAGAACCTTAAAATGCAACATATCGCCCAAGCTAGGCTAATTCCAGAAAGGTTGATTAAGGTTGGGCCAATTGAATACTGCAAAATTAAGTCTGGGGTGGATCCTGCCCCCTGGGGCGGGGCCATGCGCCTTAAGCATGCTATGCGATTGGTGGGTCGATGACTGTATCGAATTTGATCTGGCAACCGGCCGCGACCCCGACCGATTGCCCCTAGCGACAGCGCCGTGCCTGGGGATTTCTTCTTGTTGTTCTGCTGCGTTCAATCTTCGGATGGGTTATTTTTTATCGCCATATTCCCTTGTTGATATCGTATATCTTGGCTTTGAGTTCGAATTCTGCGTTGCGGAAAATTCAGGCCCGAAACTCAAGTTTTGTCGGTGCCACTGGCTGTAGCTTCTCGGGCAGCTGTATGATGTAGGTAAATAACCATATGTGCGTCCGACATTATACACTGCAGTCAAAACAATTAGTAAACAAGCGTCACCAGCAGTAAAAGTAGTACCAAGATAGATTTTCATCTTATGAACAGGCTTTTGCCTCCGTAATGTTGGGTTACTTAGAGTAACCAAGGGCGAGACACACTAAGAAGGGCCCTGCCGCTTCTCTTTGACCACGGTCTGGACTACTGGCGTGACCCTCCCATTCATCTTGCGCTGCCGCTGATTCTCCCCCGTCTTCATCATTCTTTCATTCAAACTCTCTTCGTTTCACATTCCTCAGCGTTTCCGAATTCGCTTACCGTTGTCTTGACGAGGGCGGCTCTTTTCGCGGCTCATCAGATCGCTCGCTCGCTTTGTTTATCACAGCCTTTCCGTCGTTTTGCTTCGATTCGATTTGCGTTGCCGACCGTCTTTTCTCAGCGCCTGATCGCTTCATCCTCAGCATATTCTTAGTAGATAATATTTTCTCCGTTTAGTCGCTTGATACCGCTGCGTTCACCTTTCTCGAAAACATCGTCCGTACCCCGCGCGGGTTCAGGTGTCCACATTCTTCGGGAGGGGTGCTTTATCTGCATTCTTAGAACTCGCCCACCTTTCGCTGCCATTCATGACAATATAAGGTCCGTTGGATAATTTGACACCCTGCGAAAACGGGTTGACTTCATGCGCTTGACCTAGGAGACTGGCTTCGCCGTCACCTCCAAATCGCAAGGACTAGTCTTGCTCGGTCGCTTTGTTTATCAGTTGCTAATAATTCTTGCGACTGAGCAGATACCATGTCTTTGCCTCAGCGGCCGGGGAAGGTCTCCCCGCGAAGGGAAGAAACGTCAGCCTTCCGAGAGCCTTCGCGCAGAAGGCGGCGCGAGTCTGATACCCCGGGAAATGGCGACCCCACGAGTCCACGGCATCACCGACATCATCGTTCGCATAGCTCTCGACACCACCACGATATAGACGAGGAGCGCGGGGAAGAAGATGGAGGTATCAGACGCAAACGAAGTCTCGTGAAGCCGGAACGTGGACGCATGAATCCGAGTTACCCAAACTACCTTTACCACCAGAAGACTCATAACATGCCTACGTACAACTCGACGTATGGAACCGAGCCTTTGATACATGAGGATCGAGAGGGGGAGTCAACTAGCACTCCGAGTATGGATTCGAAACGTAAGGATGCCTTGTACGGTGCGCATGGCAATGTCAATAAACCCATGGAGCGAGCCCCGACGCGGCACCGGTCGAAGAAAAGAAAGAATTCAAGGAAGATTTCCAAACGAGAGGCCGCAGCAGAAAAAAGACGACAAAAGACCATGGAACAGGTGCGACCTCCCAGCCTATGGACAACATACTGCTCGGTGATCACGTTCTGGGCGCCCGATTTCATCTTGAAGTGCTTTGGAATGCCGCAAAAGGCCCAACGGAGTGCCTGGCGAGAGAAAATCGGCCTTATCAGTATTATCCTCATGATCGCAGCATTCGTCGGTTTCCTTACTTTCGGTTTCACTGCCACAGTATGTGGAGATCCTCCTACACGGTTGAAGATCAACGAGATCGGCAGCGGTTACATGATATTCCACGGACAAGCATATGATCTGACCGAGTCCGAACATCCTGAGGCTGCAGGTATTCCCCAGGACAGCAACGTCCTGTACGACCTCCCGCACAAGTATGGAGGCCAGGATGGAAGCTTCTTCTTCCAAGAGGTAAACGGAGATTGCAAGGGACTAATCACCCTGGCTGATAACTCCGATGTGCCAACGAATGCCAATGGCGATCTTGCCTGGTATTTCCCTTGCGCCCCATTCAATCAGGATGGCTCTTCCGAGCCCAACATGACCGAGTCTTACTACCCGGGCTGGGCTTGCCATACGTCTCGAGCGGGCCGACAGGCTTTTTACGGGTTGCGCAACTCTGGTGATGTCTATTTCACGTGGGAAGACACAAAGAATACAAGCAGGAATCTTGCCGTTTATTCAGGGAACGTTCTTGACTTGGACCTCTTGAACTGGTTTGATACATCGCAGGTCCAGTATCCGGCGAAGTTTGACGAGCTTCGCGAAAACCCGGACGTACGCGGTGTCGATCTCACTTATTACTTCCAGACGGGAGAAGACAAGCAATTGGGCAAATGCTTGTCGCAGATAATCAAGGTCGGAAGTATTGATACCGACACGGTGGGCTGCATTGCGTCTCAAGTCGTGCTTTACGTGTCCCTGGTCTTCATTCTGTCTGTTGTGATCATCAAGTTCGTCTTTGCTCTCCTCTTCCAGTGGTTTCTCGCACCGCGTTTTGCGGCACAGAAAACAAGCATGGGAACAGTCGACTCGAAAGCTCGTAATCAGCAGATCGAAGATTGGTCGAACGATATCTACCGTCCTGGCCCACGTCTTGCCGACCATACTCCTGGTGATCGAATGAGCAAGAGGGCCAGTTTTCTGCCAACGACCTCCCGTTTTTCCAGTCCCTATACTGTGAGCAACGGGGGAAAGCAGAAGCCTCAGTGGGTCACAATGGCGAGCCAGAATTCTACCACCCGACTAGTTCCCAGCGGTACCACTCCGTCAATCTACAGACAGAGTCAACACGGCAGCGGAAACTTGAATCCGTCTGCCAGTCGGACAAGCTTGATTCAGGATTCTCGTTATTCGACTGCTATTCCGGACTCAGAGGGTTATGGATCGGGCGGTTACATTCATGAACTTGTTGTTCCCCAACCGCCTCCTGACTGGCAGCCGTACGGTTTCCCGCTTGCTCACGCGATGTGCTTGGTTACCTGTTACTCAGAGGGTGAAGATGGGATCCGCACAACCCTGGACTCTATCGCCCTCACAGATTACCCCAACAGTCATAAGTCTATTGTTGTCATCTGCGATGGTATCATCAAGGGTAAGGGAGAGGAGTTTTCCACCCCCGAGATTGTCCTTCGTATGATGAAAGACCCCATCTGTCCTGCTGAGGAAGTCGAGGCCTTTTCTTACGTGGCAGTTGCCACTGGTTCTAAACGCCATAACATGGCCAAAATCTACGCCGGTTTCTACGACTATGGAGAGAACTCTATCATCCCCGTTGAGAAACAGCAGCGTGTCCCGATGATGATTGTTGTGAAGTGTGGAACGCCAGCAGAATCGACCGCAGCGAAACCCGGAAATCGAGGCAAGCGAGACAGTCAAATTATTCTCATGTCATTCCTGCAGAAGGTCATGTTCGACGAGAGAATGACCGAGCTCGAGTACGAGATGTTTAACGGTCTTTTACACGTTACTGGCATTCCGCCAGATTTCTACGAAGTTGTGCTCATGGTTGATGCGGACACCAAGGTCTTCCCTGACAGCTTGACGCATATGATCTCCGCCATGGTTAAGGATCCAGAAGTGATGGGCCTGTGCGGTGAGACCAAGATCGCGAACAAGACCGACAGCTGGGTGACCATGATCCAAGTGTTTGAGTGCGTATATATCCTCTAACTGGGTATAATTTGATGCTAACAGTGTTGCAGGTACTTTGTCTCTCATCACCAGTCAAAGGCATTCGAGTCGGTGTTTGGTGGTGTTACCTGTCTTCCGGGTTGTTTCTCGATGTACCGCATCAAAGCCCCCAAGGGCGGCCAGAACTACTGGGTTCCGATCCTTGCAAACCCTGATGTTGTCGAGCACTACTCCGAAAACGTGGTCGACACTCTGCACAAGAAGAACCTGCTACTCCTGGGAGAAGATCGATACCTGTCGACACTCATGCTCCGGACGTTCCCCAAGCGCAAGCAAATCTTCGTACCCCAGGCGGTTTGTAAAACAGTTGTGCCTGAGAAGTTCATGGTTCTCTTGTCTCAACGGCGTCGATGGATCAACAGTACCGTCCACAATCTCATGGAGCTGGTTCTGGTCCGAGATCTTTGCGGCACCTTCTGCTTCAGTATGCAATTCGTTATCTTCATCGAGCTGGTCGGCACGCTCGTCCTCCCTGCCGCCATCTCGTTCACGATTTACGTTATTGTTTCCTCGATTGTCAACCGGCCTGTTCAGGTGATTCCCTTGGTCCTACTCGCGCTTATTCTCGGACTTCCCGGTGTTCTCGTTGTGGTCACGGCCCATCGGCTCGTTTACGTCTTGTGGATGCTTGTTTACCTGATCTCACTGCCAATCTGGAACTTTGTACTACCCACCTATGCGTACTGGAAATTCGACGACTTCAGTTGGGGCGATACGCGAAAGACAGCCGGCGAGAAAGACAAGGGCCACGAGGACGGTGAGGGCGAGTTCGACAGCAGCAAGATTACCATGAAAAGATGGCGAGACTTTGAAAAAGGTATGTTACACCCGGCGTAAGTAGATGACAGATTGCTAATGATAATAGATCGCCGTTTGAGAATGCAGAGTGGATGGCAGCCCCCGGTTGGGGGTCATCCGATGCCTTACGAGCCTTACCCTGAGTATTAGCGCTGGCGACAATTCCTCATTTCTTACGACGTGATATGTATATTGTATTTGAGCTTTTTTTTTGGATATAGCTGCTTTGATTGTTTCGTATAACTAGTGTTATTGTGTCCATAGTATACCATACCTATTGTACTATCTCCGGGAAGTTGCCCCAGTGAAGGGGATCCCTTGAATCCAGATCCTGTGAAACATATTACAAAACGCCACATGGTAACCGTAAACTGCGGAGATAAATAGAGTTCATATCGTAGATGTAGATGTAGAGATACTGTTGAGGAAGGCGCGAAGGGTCGCCATATAAGCTGCTTCGAACACCAGATCAATTCAACTTTCAACAACTCCCTATCTTCATCGATAAACCACGCCCATTTCGTCCGATTCTTCATTTTCGAATGGATTATTGCCTCTATTGCTCTTCCCGTCAAATGTCAGCATACCGAAGTGACTTTTATACTCTGGATCCAACATCTGAGTAGCAGGGTGTTTCGTTCCCGGCCGTGAGCCTTCCGACAGCGACAATACGTTGAAGGCGGAACCGGTCATGCAGATGATCAGCGAAGGACTGGACCGTGGACGGTGAAGCTAGTAATTATTGAATTTCTTGCAGGTCGCAGTGCTAATCTAGATCATGGACAGAAGAATAAGTTAGTTACGAGACACTCGCTCCTGGTGGTCTGACTAAGATTAAAATCAATCGCCATTGTCACCGCGACCCATCTCTTCTCCAACTTCCGCGATCGATCCATCTTATCCCACCTCTTTGCCGTTCTCAGACTGGCGGGCAGATCCCTCATGCACTGCTGCGTGTGACAATTTCAGACGCACGTTGTCCTCGGCCATGCATTAACATTCTTACTCCAAGGCCGCCTCGCTTACACTGCCGCTGTCCTGATCGCGCTTCTTGACATCGCCTTCTTCCCCTCCTTTTCCTGCACTGCAGGCGCCGCTAGTCGGACAATCGATTTTCTTTGTCAACTCGAAGTGCTTCTTTTTTCCTTTGCCTATTTTTCCTTTTTTTGGGGCCCGGCGTCTTGTCTCCGCTTTTCTTTGACAACTTTGACACCCGGCTGCGTGTCACATACATTCCAATTCCAGCCCCTCGTCGGGATTGACTTGCGCTTTTTGGATCGGATCGTCGACATCCGTCTTCTAGGCGACGCCCTCCTTGAAATAACTTCACAGAGCCGCAGAGCCCGTCGCCTGCTCGTCCAGTCGCTGGCTAAACTCAACTTTTATTCCCAACGCCCAAGCCGGGATTGTGTCTCTACCCTAGTGTGGGGGTGGTAATGGAAGACAGGCT
Source organism: Aspergillus undulatus (assembly GCF_047715775.1). Taxonomy (NCBI): domain Eukaryota; kingdom Fungi; phylum Ascomycota; class Eurotiomycetes; order Eurotiales; family Aspergillaceae; genus Aspergillus; species Aspergillus undulatus. The sequence goes on from NW_027396657.1 coordinate 112,706, forward strand.
GCGGGGTGGACAACGGTTATTGCATAGCCAAGACCCTTGATTCTTAACGAGGCAACGTGGACGACCCTCGGTGCCAATCACACCCTGTCGCTCGCCCATTTCGTGTACCCTTTCTCTGCCTTATCACTGGGGCGCCAGCTCGCCTCTCACATTCCCCGCGGGTTGTGCGAGGCATTGGTAGTTTATTCCTTTTGTCGGCCGCAGCCAAGCGCTGCGCTCGGCGGCCGGAATGCCTGGTCAGCGTGAGCGTGAGCGTGCTTTTCAGCCTTCTTCAGCGTCTGCTTCCCACATCTCGTCGTCTTCCTTCAGCCCGCCGGACTTACAGCCACCGTCACAATCACCGTCACAATCGGATGATCGGGCGCTGCCAGTAGCAGATTCGTCATCATGCCATTATTTGGGATTCCCGCCTCAGCCGGAATCCCTGTCTTTTGACGAGTCTTCTCAGTTCGCTCATTATCAAGACATGGCAGTGGAAGACGACGAGCACCTTGTGGGCTCTTCTGCCGCCGGCCTTCAGGAGCAGCCTGTTCTTTATGGATTTGGGTCTGTATCTGCGCCACTCCAAAACGCCTACTCAGACGAGGCGCTCTCCGCTTTTATGTCGGTACCTCGTTATCCGGAAGCCACAAACAGTAACACGAGAATCTCAGTGTCGGAGATTGTTAATGCAGTTATTGAGCCAGGAGACTACTTTCGTCGTCAGTACACAGCTAGTCAGGAAAACGCAGGATCCCACATCTCTCCGACGGAACTGTACGAGTCCGATTCGGAGATGACCGATGCGCTGTCGGAGGCGGGCGGAGTATCTCTGGATGAATGGGACATGGACGAGATGGCCCAGTTCGCGAGTCATGTTACTCAAGATATCGACACCCAGAATAGCTTCAACTCAGCCTCGGCCACTACCGAGGAAGGTACAGCAATGAATCCGGATATGGAGTCCGAGCATAATACGTCGCGACATGCGCAAATATCATTTTCGACACAGGAAGATGACGGTGACACTCGAAAGTTCTATCTAGAATCAGGCGATCGCGATGATGATTCTGATACCGATTCGGACTCTATCTATGATGATCGCTCACATACTTCTGATGTCGATCTGGATGATTTCTACCGCCCTCCAGGTTACACATACTCCCAAGTAACCGGGGTCGACCATCCTTCCAGCCATGAGGATCACACCAACTTTTTCTCTGAAGCAGACGACGTGAACGGTGATCCAGCCGCGGATCCGCACTTTGCAGACTCTGTGGTTCATGGAACCAGTATGTGCGTCTCTTGTTAGTCTTGAACAAATGCTAATCCCCTAACAGCACAGGAGCGGAACTTCGATATCGGTCAGTTCATATCGCAGTGGATACATCAATTTACAGCCGCATCAATACAAATGCCGTCGCTCGCACCGCCAGTGTTTCCACAAACTCATATATCCAACATCCTCCGATCGACACCACCTGCCAAGATCAGTCGACCCAGCGGTTATACTGGGAACTTTTATGATCTCCAGCAAATCCCCTGGTGGGAGAAGCTGCGGGTTAAGCGCTCCGAAGCGCGCCAGTTACGCGATCAGTGGTATACATCGTACCATAATTTACAACTGCACCCCCAAATGCGCCCAAGAGTAAGACTCCCGGAAGAGGAGTTTTATTTCCGAGGAAAGTCCATGTACACGGGTCACAAGGCCACGATCCAGCATTTTCAACTCCGCAATCTGATGTCCGTTCCCGCGTACAACACTGTCCACTTTGCACACGAATCCAAACTGTATTCGTGGGTTCCTGCGTATTATGATCTACAATGCCTTATTGATTTGTCAATGCCTTCAACCGAGTCCGGGTTCCAGGGTCCCGTGAAGATTTCCACAATGAAATCGGCTGTAGGGGTCTCCATCGCTGGCGGCTTTTTCGGAGAATATGCCGTGCGGGCCATGGGGACTGAGGATAAAGGTGTGGAGGGCTATGTTACAAAAGACCCCAACGGAATCACCAACCACATCGACATCATCTCCAGTCGCACAAACCGCTCGCCAATCGGAGTCTTCGCCTCAAACGACCGGCACGTGCGGACGCTGGATTGCGAAACTAATACCTTCGTCAGCGACCATCAACTCACCCACGCGGTCAACTGTACTTCTACCTCGCCGGACGGCCGCCTACGCGTCATCAGCGGCGACTCGCCGGACGCTTGGGTCGTGGAAGCGGACACAGGCCGGCCGGTCCATCCTCTCCGCGGCCACCGTGATTTTGGATTCGCCTGTGCATGGTCCCCAGACATGATGCAGATCGCAACAAGCAACCAGGACAAAACCGCAATCATCTGGGACGTTCGCAATTGGCGTGCGCTGGAGATTATCGATTCCGACGTAGCAGGCTACCGGTCTCTACGATTTTCCCCGGTCGGCGGCGGCCCCCGCACCCTGATGCTCTGCGAGCCAGCGGACCGGATGGTCATTGTCAACGCGCAGACATACGAATCACGCCAGGTTCACGACTTCTTCGGCGAGGTTGGCGGCGCGGATTTCTCGCCCGATGGCGGCACAATCTGGCTCGCTAACACAGATGAGCACTTTGGCGGGTTCATGGAATATGACCGTGCACAATGGGGCCAGCAGTATGGGCTTGAGGAGTCGCCCAATGAGTGGGTGAAGGAGTCGGACCTCGATGACGATGAGCGGTGTATTCTGAGTGAGCGTGAGCGCCAGTCGAGGTACTTGTGGAATATGACCGACGAGGAGCATGACGAGTTGCTTCTGTACTGATTTACACTAACTTATATGCTTTTTGTTTGTCGTGCTTTGCGTTGCATTGTTTTTATCCCGGGTTTTGGGGGTTGCAGCATTTCAGCGGAGATACCATGTCTACACCTGTACACTGAGTATTTGAATATAGCTATATTGTACCATTTAACTGCTTTCGTCAATTGAACGATTGGGCTCAAAGTTCCAATTTCTGATGTTAAGCTGTTGCCTCCCATGACGTAGCCTGTGGCTGAGCAATGCTAGGATTTCCGACTTTGTACTAGGACATTGAGGGCTTTCCAATACAGCCAATTAAAATCCACAGTGTGCTCCACGATCGTCCTGGATCTCAGCTGCCCAGCCACAACCCCTCCCCCTCAGTTTCATACAATCAGTTAAATAGACGACGCATCACCCCGAAACCCAACATCCATTGCTTCCTTTTTTAATTCCCAAAATCGTCCAACCAACCATCTACTCAGCCATTAATACCAACTCACCTCGAAACAGCCAAAATGTCCTTTCAAAACATCCTCGTCGACGCCGTAAAGGACCACTTCAACAAAGACGACAAAGACGACCTCAACCCCGCCCTCTCCCACGCCTCCGCCCATTCCTCCTCAAGCGGAGACTCGTCCCTCTTCAGCTCCGCCCTCCAATTCATCAAGGAGCGCAAGAACGCCGGCAACATCGACAACGACGACATCGACGAGGAGCACGCCGTGAATGCGCATCGGCGGTATGAGCAGGGCGACGGGAACATGGACTCTAAGGACCTCGGCGCTGGAGCGGCGCTACAGGCGCTGAAATTGTTTAACTCAGGCTCTGGTCAGGAGACGGGTGGTGGGCAGGATAAGAATGCGTTTATTGGGATGGCGATGGCGCAGGCGGAGCGTATGTGGGAGGAGAAGAATGGGAAGGGGGAGGCTGTAAGTTTTCTTTTTCTATTTTGTCAATTGGTGATCTGTTTGAGGATGCAGTGATCAGCTAATTTTGGGTTTGTTTAGAGCGGAGACAAGCAGTCTGCTGTTAACCAGGCCGCTGAGATGGCGTTTAAGATGTACCTCAAGAGTCAGATGAGTGGGAGTGGTGGGACTGGGGGACCTTCGGGCTTGATGGGTTTGGCTAGCAAGTTCTTGAAATGAACTTGAGCCTTCTAGCGTTTGATGGTCGAATATTGGAATCATGGGCTCGGCTTTGTATATAGTGGCTGCCCGATGAGATTTTACGACTTGAAAGTTCGCTACTCTCTATCACTGCAGTGAGAAATTGATGAATTCCGTAAGATATATTTATCTTTCGTTTAGTTCCAGCCACAGGTATAGTCTTATTGAGGCGTCCCTTTAGAGCCCGAGTATGAGGGAGATTGAGTGTCCGTACATGGTCTGGGTTGAACATCCAACCTCGCTTTCTGACCTCTCCCGTCCTCATCCCACATCCCACAAGGACACCGTAGAATCCACGCCATCCACTTTCAACCCCGACAGCACTACAACAGCCCTGTCGGGGATCTCTCGGACTTTCTCTTTCGGTGCTAGCATGCGCTATCTCTCGGAGTCTCGAGCCTGAGCTGGAAGCCACCCAGTTCCACGGTTCAGCCAGCCGTGGACCCAGCAGTTCTTTTGACTGCAACCACTCTTGATGAAAGTGACGTGAACCAGTTTTTCGATGTGACTCCGCCAACCCCACCGAAGATGCAAAGACCTTCAGTCCGATCGGACCCCAACTGGCACGACACCGAACTCTGCTGTCGAAGCTCAAGTGGGTTTCTGCGGCGAATCTACGACTGCGGAGTTGTTTTCACACAGTCGCAAATGTGGGATTTTGAAGCCGCCGAGTTCATTCTATTGAAGTTTCACATTCTGGCATCCGTCATGGCGTTGTGACCTGCTGGGATCTGCGATCGTGATCGTCTCTACAAATCGAGCACCGAACCCCCCCATCTGCATCTACTCTACATACGGTCTTGATCCTGCGCCGCTGCGCGCTACCTGCAGCCTGCCGTCATGGTAGATGATAATGCGGCTGTCCGCGGCGTGGCAGCTGCGTTCCTGGCGCTGTCGAGCACGGCCGTAATTCTGCGCTGCTATGTCCGGCTGCGTATTGTCAAGGCGTTTGGGTGGGATGATGGAGTTATGATACTGGCGATGGTATATCTGTCCTCTCCCTTCGGTAGTGTTGGATACTAGGCTAATTCTGCAGCTATTCTACGCCATGTTCTGCGGGTGCATGATCGGCGGGTCTCTCTGGGGCACAGGGAAGCATCTCACAGAACTAACCCCCAAGCAAGGAGAGGTCGCGATGAAGGTACGTGGTTTCCGACACCCAGCCGGTCGCATCTATTCAGTGTCCATCCATGATAACACCAACCTTCCAGTACTGGTTCCTCTGCGACATCGCCTACGCCGTCTCATCCGTCCTCGCTAAAATATCCGTCTGCATCTTCCTCCTCCGCGTGATGCCCTTTCCATGCCACAGAGTCGCGCTATACAGCGTCACGGCGCTCGCAGTCGCCGCTGGCATAGTCTTCTTCGTCCTTCTAGTGATACAATGCTCGCCTGTCTCATTTTGGTGGACGCGAATGGTCGGAGATACGGATGGGAAGTGTGGATACATTGACGCTATCGCTATCATGCTGTATATCTTTAGCGTGACGTCGGCGTTGTTCGATCTCACGGTGGGGACACTGCCTATTATTCTTGTGCGCAAGTTGCAGATGAGTCGAAGGACGAAGGCTGCTGTTGCCGGGCTTCTAGGGATGGCTTGCATGTGCGTGCTTTCTTGTGTATCCCTTGCTGACCCGGCCATGTCCGGGTATGTTTGTGAATTGTGCTAATCGAGTGGTCTTTAGTGCGAGTATTGCTATCATCATCCGAATTCCCTATGTTCAGACGATACGAAATCCGGACTTTCTTTACGCAACCGTTGAAGTAAGTCTCAAAATTTCAGGAAAGCATACTCACTAACCAACAACCAAGATTGCAATATGGTCAGCCATTGAAATAGGCCTCTCTATAACCGCCGGCTCCCTCGCCACGATCCGCCCACTGTTCCGGGTCTTCTTCAGCCGCCCGTCCTCACGCTACACCCCCTTCACGTACCGCAACACGAACACAAACGACCGTTCAAACCCGAATAGCTACAGCAACAGGCAGCGCGGAGTTACCTCTCATCCCAAATCTAAATCTCACTCCCGCCGCACCTCAGACAGGAACGGCATCGCCGCAATTGACAGCGGACTCAGTATTGGCCTTGGGAGGACGAGGGGTAGTTCCGTTTCCGCTCCGACATCCGCGCCTACGTCTGCTTCTTGCACAAGTACCAACATTGATAAAGAGCGCTCTAGAGAGAGAGACAGTCGAGGAAGCCCAAGCCTAAACTTCTACGAACCGTACATCGGAATACAAATGATGACGATGCACCCGACCGTTGAAGTCGAAGGCGGTTGCTCCGATGAGTTCGGGTCAGCGCCGTATCCTGCTGTTGGGGAGGAGGTTTTGAATATGAATTATGATCCACGGTTGAGAGGTGATGTTGACATTGAGGGCGGAGAAGGAGAGCAGGTATCTGATGCGCAGCGCGCGAGATCGGGTTCGCGAATTGGTGTACATCGCACCTTCGAGGTTTCGAGTAGTAGTACGATTGATAGGGATGGTACTTAGGGTATACCTAAGGAGATTATGATGATTTTGGATGGGTGTTTCGGCGTTAAAAGAAGCTCGATTTTCGATATATGACTGATTGTCCATGGTCCATATTATATGGATGTGACTACCTACAGAAGTGATAATACCTTGGAGAAGGCCTTGAGATGCTATCCTTTCAACTAAGAATAGAATAAGAACCTTGAATGATTATTCGATGACCTGCCTGGATATTGACCGTGGTTCGAGGTCAAAGTCCACAATAGAAGCCATCCTGCTGGTTCATCTGGTCGGGACCCCATCGTGCCCCCCTTAACAGGGCTGTGTTGACAAATGGCTCAGAGCCAGAGCACAAACACAAACCGGTTGACTTCCCGTTTTCTTCGCTCAACCTCCCAATTCAACCTTCAGATCTTCAGTCAATTCTCTCATCGGCATGCCGCGCACAAGAGTGAAACCACAGCCAAGTTATCTCTTCTTCGGAGACGTTGTACAGGTTGCCTTCCCCCTAGCTCCACCCGCGTCCTTCCTCATCTTTTCCGTGGGCTACGCTATCTCCTCAAACAATACGAGTCAGCAGATAGACACATCCAAGACAGGAAACCCCAGAAAATCACCTGCTACATTGGTCCATGGTCCAGAATGACCAAACGCCGTGCAACGAGTCCTCTTATCTATCCCTATGAGAGCCAGAGTCGAGACCCAACCAAATCATGGGCACTGCCGAATCTACCAGCAAACGAGTATGTCGCTGCCCATTCCTATTTCGTTTTTCCTCGCATATAAAGGGGAGGTCATCGCCAACACATCTGACTAACCAGCGCGGTCAAATCATGTCTTCAGGATCCTTCCCAAAATGCCCATCTGGTCAAGTTTAGGGAGTTCATGAAACAGAGCGGCCACGAATTCCGTGACGATATTTCTCGAGCTCAGGCTATAGTCGGATTAAGACAAATGTTTGGTGCATCTTCCAAACCCGGGGATACAGATGATGGGAGCACGCATGGCAGCACTTCAGCTGAGAGCCATGATACAGCTGATGACAGCTCAGTGATCCCAGACATCCTCGAGACGAGATACGTGGGCTCCTGGAACCGCTTTGGAAGGGGACGATTTCTATGCAATCGACACATAAGCATGAGTCGGTAGACACAGATAGGCTGGAAGACGCCGAATTCAGACGTACAATGGCTACGTTGGATCAAGATGACGCAGTGAAGTATCTTATGGAATTAAAAGCCCCGGCAACTGATTACGACATGCTTGCAGATATCCGGATTAACTAATGGCCATTATCTAAGCATTGCACGAAATCGATCCTGCAATACCAATGGATGGAATGGAACTCCTTTTATTATTAACATACCATTTGCTTGCTTGATCGATCATCATGAAGAGATGACACGATCAATGGACGCCTTTCAAACCGGACTGACTTCAGCAATGATGCATTCTGATGGTGGAGAAGAAGATGCAGGCCGTCAGCTGGAAATTGAGAGAGCTGTCAGCCATATGGCTTGCTACATGAGCTTGATGGAGAACGATGTCCTCCCTCTGCACCACCGCCTAACGAGTTCCGAGTCAAATACGAGAATCAAACTTTCGGAACTATGGTATCTTTTCAGGGAAGATAAGGATTTATGCTACCCGAAGGGAGGCGATTTCCTTTCCGAGGACCGTCTCGAATACCAGGCAATATGGAGACTGGTGCCTGCGAAACCTCTCGAGTACGGGCGGAAGATCAAGACTAATAATGGTGACAGATTATGGAGTCTACACATGGACTGTTACTTCGACGATTTCAATGGGTATTCATGGGTTCCCGTGGCGAAGGAGTTTCATATCTTTCCCTTTGACGTTGAACACGAAGTGACATCGTCACCGATCTACCATTTGCGGTTTGCGCCAGATGTGACGCAAATCTTGAATGAATCTCGGGAGGTTGGTCGGAAATGCCTACTATCCGTCAAACAGAAGCAAATGTATACCAGGGCTGGACACTGCAACATGGGGTCAACAACAAACTCGAACGGAATTACATATCAAGTAATTTCATCATCGACTATACCGAGACGTTCAGAGCCCATCCAGGCTAGAAGAATAACCCCATCAAGTACTTCTTTTACGGAAGTAAGCCCTTCGGCAAAGTTACACCTTACCACAGATGGCCGAGAGACCCAGGTACCGAAGCTTTGGCCATGGACGAAGAATTTCAATGGTACTCATACTCTCATTTCCCCTTCACAAAAAATGACGCCTACTGGAAAAAGCAAGCCTTCATCATTGACTACGCAGAAGAACAAGATAGTGCTACCAGTCAAACTGAAGATGGCGAAATCCAAGATGAGCTCGTTCTCTTACCCCGGCAGTTGTTTGCATATGCCCTTCGTGATAGAAGGTTTGTCATACTGGAGGCAGCCAACCTAAAGCCGCTGGGAAACATAGAATATCCACCTAATTATATCTCCAAGTCATGAAAGTGTATTGTTGGCCCTTGTCCACTCGCATCTGGAGAACAATAGGTTGGGGCAGACACGCGATCCCTGGAATATCAATCAGCATGTCATCTGCAATAAAGGTCCGGGCCTTGTGGTTCTCCTGCATGGAACTCCTGGCGTTGGGAAATCATCTACAGCACAGGCTGTCGCGCTTAAGTGGGAAAAGGCCGCTTCTCACTTTTCCCTGAGAGGATTGGCGGTGGGAAGCTCCCGATGCCAAGCTGTTTCTCAAGGAGACCTTGCGCCTTGCCCAATTGTGGGGCTGTGTGATATTGCTAGACGGCGGAGATGCTCTTTCATCCCAGCAATTATCTTCAGGCTCTGGTGAGTGACGCAACGCTCTCACCCATAAGCTCAGTACACGCTAAGTTCAATGACAGACCTCCTCAGACATTGAAGGACTGGCCCGGGATCTTTCTTTAATACGACAAACAAGGTGGACCGTGTCCATAAGGATTTCAAATCGCGCATTTCCATTAGCCTTTATTATCCTCCGCTGAATCTCGAACAAACAGAGAGGACATGGCAGACCAACCTCGCCCGACTAGCGTCAGCTGAGGACGAGCGACACAAAGCGACAGGAAAGCCAACGCTTACAATTGCTGCTGACGACATTCTAAAATATGCTGTCGATCAGTTCACAAAGAGCAAGGCGGAGAATAGGTGGAACGGCAGACAGATATAGAATGCATTTTCGACTGTTGCTGCCCTTGCACGATATGAACAGCACAGGGTCGAGGATAAGCTCGCTGGCGAAGAGAAGTATGATATTAGGGCTGAGCACTTCGCTACCATAGCGTAAGGCAACTGGCGGATTTGAGTGAATGTTTCCGTGCAGCCAAGGGGGAAAAGTCATGTATGTTATGTATTTGATATTGGGATTTATTGTACTGTAATATGCTGCGGCTATGGTGTTGCTTTCAGGTTCATGGATTTATCCAAGTGTCAATTTGACTATGCATGCTACCGAGTTAGAGTACGCCCTGAGTCTTGAGAACAGATAACCAAGTGCTAGTCCATTGTTATGCTCAACCAAATACCAAAGGCGGAAAAAATCATCATAAAATACTCCATACTCCACCGCATTATCTATCCCCAGAGATCTCCACTCAGATAACTCCTCCAGTACTGTCTAGCAATGGCATCACTCCGGAGGTCTGTAGTTGCCGCCAAAAACGCTGCAAATCAAAGAGTTAGCATCAATCAAACAGCAATGCCGATAAAGACTAAGGGGGTGAGAGTGAGACTAACCGGTTCCAAACCCACCCCAGAAACCCAGTCGATGCATCGGCGTTGCGCTTCGCCCAGCCGTCGCCGACGTTATATTGCTTTTGGTCTTGGAGGCCGGCGAAGAGACCGCGACCGGCTGTTGGGTGCTACAGTATAAAAAGGAGATGTTAGTTTACTGGTTATGCATCTGGATGGCAGTAAGGAAGAGGAAGAGGAAATGAGAATGGAAGACATACCCGAGTGTCCACCGTGCCCTTCTTAACCCATAGGTCCGCTCCGAAATCGTTTTGGAGACGGGCTTGAGAGTTGGAGTCGCTTTTTGATGTCGATTTGGGATTTGACATTGTGAATTTGGAAGTTTGTCTAGTTTGGTGAGTGGAGAAGACCTTGTTGAGTTCGTCTTGTATGATATGATATGATTGTAGGCAGATGTCGACTATGGATGATGGTTCAATCGAGTTTCGATGTATTGAAGATGTCTTCAATGAATCTTTATTGAATGTGATGATGATATAGAAAGTAGGGATACCCCAGCATGCTCTGCTTCGGCACTCTTATACTCGACTCTCTGCGCGACATCGTATGGATGGCATGGCGTTCGCTCCCGGTGGCAGGAATAGGTAGGAACTGGAAGGCATGATTCCGAATCACCTCACCTCACGACCGTACGAAGGCCGCCATTATTCCTTCGACGAGCGTCTGAGGAAGCTAGGCTAGGCAGATAGACGGGCAGGACTTGCCGCTCGTCATGGTGGTATGCGAGCGGGTGGTCTGAGCCTGAGTGCCTGAAGAGGTTAGCATCGGGTTGACAGCGAAGTAGACTTGCGGATTGTCCAATGAGAGGGGCGATATAACTAACGGAGTATAGTACATTCTGGCTAAATGTTTTGGGGGATGATTGATGGCATGATGCGGTTGGTAGGATTAGCTTGGGCAGCTGGTTGTTGTTAGTGCCAATGTCGTTGAGGGTGGCATGATTGATTGGGGGCTGAGCAGCGCAGGATGCGGTGGCAGCAGAGCACGGGGCGACTCGAGATATCGGCGTAAGTAGGATTGTGAGTCAGTAGGGAGGAAGAGTTTTCTGATATCAGATGTTTGGTGTTGATTGGAAGATCGAGGGTGTTCATGTTCCTGGATGAACCATACTGTATGTAAGAGCCTCTCTGATCACGCGCAGGCCACGCGACCACGGCCAATCCGACTCCTCAGAATGTCAGACTCCTCATCTCTCCTTCCATCAACCGCGATGGCATCAATCCAAGATGTCACAATCCACCATTTGATCTACAATGCCCTCGTCTCCGCCTCTCATCTTCACTGACCATGGTCAAAACCCTCCGACCCACCGCATCAACTTATCCTACCCCGCCTCGACCCGCTACGCCACCCTAGCAACAGCTTACCGGCCGCAACTGCTCTCCATAAAATCCCTCTTCGACGACCTCGTACTCTCCCTCTTCCCGCCCTACTACCTGCCAAGGATAAAATGGCTCGCACGACACCTGCTTCGCCACGTCTACGATGAAGAAGAGAACGCCGAGATACACGGGATTGCAGAAGCCACCGGGATAGAGGTTTATCTGGTCGTTGCGCTGAATGTCCTGCTTGATTTGCTTATGGGGTGTACGAGCGGGGCTGCTCTATCATCCTCTGCGGAATCACAGGAAAGACATGACGCAGGCAATCGAATGCTGCATTTTCGCACCCTAGACTGGGACATGCCAGCCCTGCGGCATCTCCTATTGAAGCTCGACTTCGTGGCCGACGACAGCCCCAACTCTCCTGTCCTCGCGCCAAGCATCACATACGTGGGATTTGTGGGTGTTCTCACTGGCGTGCGGCGCGGTCTAAGCGTCTCGTTAAACTTCCGCCCGAACCATGATGCCAGTTCGTGGGTGAAGCAGGTGAAGTACTACGGCGGACACTTGGTTATTTTGCTGGGTTGGAAGAGGTCAATTTCGTCGGTGCTCAGAGAGCTGATTATTCCCCGTCCGAATTCTAGTCCGGAGGAGGTGAAGGAAGGGCAAGGGTGGTTGGCGCGGCTGTTTCGGTGGAAGAAGCAGCCGTGACAGGCCGCGCGTTGTTTCTCTCTGATACGGTATCGAGGACGGTAAACATCCCCTCGACAGCCTGCTATCTAATACTCAGCGACGGGCGCGAGGCTTACGTGCTCGAAAAAGACTACAAGACGACGAAAGTCGAATCCAACTCGTCGTTCATCGTAGCTACCAACAATGACCGCGACATGGAAACACCGCGGGCTATTGACAACTCTACATCGTCGCGGCAAGAACATACCGGCGCCTTGATGGCCGTGGGCGAGAGCGTCTCGATGGACGAGTTCATCGAGGATAGCTCTGAGCGACGGGCTTGTATGCAGGTGCACTGAGATGAAAAGGTCTCTGAAGCGAAACAAGCTGCGAAACGAAGGAGTCATACTGCACAGTCGAAGAAGGATCCGCTAGGTCGGACGCGCTCTTCCCAGGGCCAGAGACCTTCATCCGCAGCAGCAGCGGCAACAGCAACAGCTGCGTCGCCGTTTCCCACTCCAGGTACCGTGTCAGACTCAGAATCCCAGGTTACAGCGACGTTAGACGAAACCATAGCCTGGACAACCACATACCCAACAACAAACGAGATGACGCACTTCACGGCCCTCATGGATCCCACCAGGGGTACTGTTGCCTGGCTGCGCCGGTATCCCGAGCCCCTAGATTGTGGTTGGGAACTGTAGTCGGACCTCAAATAACCTCGTAAAGTAGGATTTTTTGTAGCTGGTATATACACATATCGTGACATCGTATCTCGTAGCTCTATCATATTCACACTTATACTCATATAACAATCAGAAGAGGCGGATCTTGTGCATATATATATCTATATCAAATAAACCCCTCCCTTGACCCATCAGTATCAGTATCTACCCTCTCCACAGCAGGCCGATAACTCTTCCTCTCGCGAATCCTATTACTAAACGTAAGAGGCGAGTTCAACACCGGACTCGAAGTCACACCCTCCCCCTCCCCCTTCTCCACCCCCGCCTCCCTCGGCAGCGGTTTCAAACCCGCAACAACACCTTCCCTCCCAGCCCCAGTCCCACTATCTGATACCGTCGGCAGCGGCACCCAAATAACCCTCGTATTAGCGAGTGCTTTCGGCGGGGGATCCGCACCACTCGTAGTTTCGGGCGTCACAATCTCATCGAATTTTCTATTTCTCGTTGCGCGGAGGATCGTCGATAGTGAATCCGTGAATGCGATTCCGTTGTCCCAGATTGTGAGCAGGCCCGCTATTATACAGAGAAGGGAAACAAATACGGAGATTCCGTAGGCGAGTAGAAGGTTTCGTTGCGAGTAGACGTATTTGGTTTGGTTGGGGGTTGTTGTTATGTTTAGGGTTGGGCCGGAGGTTGTGTTTCTGAGATGGTGTTAGTATTTCTTGGTATGGTTTGTTTGGCCTATCGAGTGGAGGATGGGAAGGGGAAGGGAAGACAAACAGAAAGTAAGGATTACTAAAGAAACTCAACGTAATATTCCTCCCCAACTCGTCAACAACATCCAGAATCGACCCCAGCGACTCAGACGTCGTATTCCCCACCTTCTCCCCATAAAATACCAGATCCCAAATCTGGCGCGAGTTGATCAGCGACGAGGAGTAGACCTGGCTCGTATCGCAACTCGACGGGTTCGAGACACATCGTCCCTCCAGGACATCCCGAAACGCCTTGAACATGGACGTATATGCGAATAGCTGGTCTTCGTTTGGCGGCGGCGGCATCTCGTGCTGACGGTGATCATGTACGCGGTTGAGAACCGTTAGGTCCGTGATGTGGATGTCCTGGGCGCCGTTCGTGTAATTGAAGTCGACGCCGTAGGAAGCGTTGTATATAGCGCACTCGATGACCCATCTATCATCGAGCTCAAAGAACGGCCAGACCGTCATGATGAATTTATTTGCGATATCGGCGTCAGGGTCTCCATTGTCGGCCCCCTGCACGGAATCCGGATACGCGATGCCGTGCATCGCGTGGGAGATGTTATCCGTTGTGGGCGTGAATCCCATAAAGGATGTATAGTGTGCGTAGTTTTCGCGCGCCCAGTCCTGGACTTGCTGGCTTATATTCGCGCTGGAATTGCTGCACTGGATTAAGGGTTCGTGGAAGGAGAGCGAGTATGATGAGTTTGGTGCCGGTGCGGGGATGTTTGGGATTGAGCCCTGGATTACGGTGCCTGTTATGAAGCGGGAGACGCTGGGCGTTGGGCCTGTCGGGCCGCCCATGCTCATGGTGTAGAATTTGCTGAAGGTCCAGTCAATTGCGGGCATTTGTTGTTGGTGCACTATGTGGCCTGTTGTGGACTCGACTGAGAGGGTTGATGGCGTCACGACTGTGACTAGGGGAATGCACCTGCCATTCCATTCCATTGTCAATACTTTTTACTTCGAGCAAGCCTTCTGGTAACTGATAGATCTCCACGTACCATGAGATCAAGCCCAAGACAGCCACATTTGGCCCTCGAAGCCAAATATGAAGATCCAAAAAGCTGAAGATGTTGCCGCGAACATCCCACATCGAATCCAGCGTCGACAGTCTTACCGGCCTCAGGCGTAATATCCACCAGAGGTTCTGAACCAAGGCGATCCCAACAGCAGTGGTCAAGAACGTCTTCGTCAGAAAGGCCATCCCGGTCCCGACCCTTAAAGACCATTCCTGCTGTGATTGCCCAGGGACAATGGTTCCGTCCAGGGAGAAATAGTAAAAATGGTGCCCGATGGCGAGTCCCAGGCCGATAATCCAGCATACGCCCATGGCCGTCGGCATCCGCCAATGGATGGCATTGGCATTGGCATCGCGCTTTTGTGGCCTGTCGCTGTCTGACGTGTCTATGTAGTTAGCCCGGGATCCTCTATGGGAATAGTTCGTTCTGAAGCAGTCCTGACTCACCAAACAGCGAACGACCTTGAGAAAACATATTTAATTCGAACTGATTCCAACCCGACTCGACTCAAACAGAACCTTAAGAAATCATTTATTTCCCAGGACCCTTCGTCGGAGGAAACCCCACCATATATGTATGCATCGTCGACAGCTCATCCCGAAGCAGGCGCTTAATATTTTTAGTAGGCCGGCCACAACATATCCCTAACAAGCGATGTGCAATCAGAAGCACAGGGACCCCGGGTTAATACCCACCCCTGCACGAGATTCGGAGATACCAGCATTGATTGGCCACGTTATTTTGTGATCGAGGCTGTGACGGGGAAGACCCTGCCGACAGGGCGGGATCTGTATCGTGTGGGCTTCGGAGGCTTGCATGCCCGAATTACCAAACGCCTGTGCAATTGGCCGTAGAGGATGTGGTGTTTCCTGAGCCTTGTGAGGCAGAAGTTTCCAAGCGACGACCACGGCCTGGAGACAATGGCTGTCAGCCAAACTCAATGATAATGAGTTTGTCCCTGAGCGACAAATGCCATGTTGACTGTTGAAACTCAAACGCCCGGCCGCCCGGTGGTAAGTAGCGTGCTCTTAGTGTAGCGCCCGAGAAGGGTCCTGCTCCTGATCAACGGTCGTTGGAGCAGGACCTTCCGCTATTGTCAGTGACGTTGGTGACAGTAAAAACTGAAATTCGGGTTTCCCTGTGAGGGAGGATTCTTGATTTGCGATTTCCTGGTGAAATTCGATTGGCGTTTGAGGATTGAGAAGGAGAGGCGGAGGATGGACGGGGGAGAAGCTTGAAAGCGTGATGGTATCACATCATTGCCTCCCAGTGACTTGCTCATCTCGCAAAGATAAAAGGTAGAAGCACATTGCTTGAGATAATAGAGACCAATCTTGATTTCAACCCGGATATAGGGAAACGATGGTTGGAGAAATACCAGGCTTCTACAATGGATTCATCATTACTACGGTATCAATCAATCAGCGACAACTCCCCAGGCGCTCAAGGCTAAACCAGAGAGAAGACACTAAGGGTGTTACTGGAGCTACTCTTCCAGGATCCAATGGGCCGATTACCGAGCTACAATGAATTGATAGTTAAGTAAGTCTCGTAAAGTCCGTGGAATTAGCATATACAAGCTAGGAACAAAGTAAACCGGCGGATGCAACCCAAGATAAGCAGTCAATATAAAAGAAGACACAAAGGGTGATATATTTACTACAGGACCATAAAGTATACGACGAAGGGGAGAAGAAAAAGCCAGTCGTGGCAGAAGCGCGTCGACGGACGTGAAAATAGCAAAACAGCAAGAGAATTAGATTATTCAAGATTGCTGCTCAACTATTGCTCCGAGGCACCAGTTTATTTGAACTGGTCAATGCAGCCCCAGTGCTGCTCAACACCGTAGGTGTCAGAGGAAGCGAACTTGGACTTCCAGGTGTCATCAGCGTAGGAGAAGAAGACGGAGACGTCGCCGACCTTCTCAACGAGAGCCTTGATGGCGGTGGCCTGCTGGGCGGTACCGGGGATGGCCTTACCGTTAGCGTTACCAGCGTTGGGCCAGCCGGTCTCGAGGTTGACAACGTCCTTGCCAGGGCAGACCTGCTTGAGGTCACGGATCTGGTTGCTGACGAGGGTGCCGGCCTCAGCGGCGCTGAACTCGGCGTTGAAGAATGGGTGGAGGTTGGCACCGACGACATCGACGACAGGGCAGAGGGCGTCACCGTTGGCGAGCCAGGTGTCGATGGGCTCAGCGGTGGTAACCTCACCAGAGTAACCGGCGGCGGAGAAGGCAGAGGCGGCGTCAGAGACGAAGGAAGCGAGCTCGGAAGCAGAGCAGATCTTCTGGTTGACGACTTCGTTACCGACAGCGATGAGGGTGACAAGGTCCCATTGACCCCAGTTGGTGATGTCCTTGAACTGAGGGCGGGCACCTTCAAGGCCGGTAGAGCTCTCGACGCTGACACCGAGGATCATCTTCAGGCCGTGGGTCTTACAAGCCTCACCGACGTACTCGAGGGTGTTGCAGTCAGTTCCGTAGACACGGACGTGAGAGAAGCCCTTCTGCTTGATGATGCCGACCTTCTCGAGAACCCTGTCCTTGGCCATGCAGTCTCCGTTGGCCTCGTAGGGAGTGAAAGTCATACCCATCTGAGCGCTGGCGCCGGTGGGGACGCTGGTGGCAGAGCTAGTGCTGGGGACAGCGGTGGTGGTCGAGGGAGCGGCGGTGGTAGGGACGGCAGTGGTGGTGGGAACAGCAGGAGCGGTGGTGGGCTCGTTGCTGTTGGTGTAAGGGCAGTAGTAGGTCTCATCGGTGCGGGTCACGGTGACGGTGGTGCCAGTGTTGGTGTAAGTACCGGGGGTGAAGGTGGCCGGGGTAGGGTAAACAACCACGGTGGAGGTAGGCACGTAGGTGGTGGTAGGGGCGATGGTGTAAGTACCAGCGCTGGGGCAGACGTAGGTTGTGGTCTCAATGACGCTGGTGACGGTGCTGCCGCTGGGCTTTACGGTGGCGTAGGGGCAGGTGACCGTCGTAGCGGTCTCGACGATGGTGGTGACACCACCGAAGGTGTGGCTACCGCTGGGGAGGTTGGTGGTCGTAGCACCGCAGACAGTGGTGGTGTCGGTGACGGTGAGAGTGGTAGCGGGGACGGTGAAGGTACCGGTCTCGGTGAAGCTGGTCACGCCGGGGGTGGGGAGAGTGACAGCAGGGGTCTCAGCGGGAGTCTCAGAGGGAACCTCAGAGGGAGCCTCAGAAGGAGTCTCGACGGGGGAGGCCGAGGTGGCAGTCACAGTGATGGTGCTGTAGCTGGTGGACTCGACAGTGGAGGTGGTCTCGGAGGTCACGGTGCTGGTAGGGACGCTGACGGGAGCGCTGCTGGTGGGAGCAGTGGTGGGCTCGGTAGTGGGAACCGAGAGCGGGATGGTAGTAGGCTCGCCCCAGAAGGTGACGACCTCGGTGTAGCAGCCGCACTCCTCCTCAGCAACAGCGGAAGAAGAGTGGTGGTTGTGCAGACCGCGGTGGTGCAGGCCCTCGTGGCCGCGACGGGCGTGGATATCAGCAACGGCGGTGCCGGCAAAGGCGGCCGCGGTGGCCAGAATAGCTCCCCTCATAGTGGATAGAAAGTAAACAAACAGTTATATAGGCGATTAATTTTTCGGTTTCGGAGTATCAAACGCAATGAATGCCCGCTGAAAGAGTGAAGCGGTGGTCAACAGTCGGATGGAAATGAACGACGGGGAGGAGGCCTCTGGACTGAAGATGGAGAGAGAGAGAGAAGGATCACCAGCAGACGAGGAAAAGGCGAGAAGAAGAAGGGGACGAAGGACAAAAGAGGGGGCCACTTGGGAAATTAGGGCCAGAGCATGACGGGGCTTGGGGAGCCGATTCTAGCTGCGACGAGGCTGGTGATTGGCAGCAGCAGGTCTGGCCAACTCCAAAGTCAGCCAGGACAGCTGGAGGCCAAATTGTTCAGGCAAAAGGGGGGACGCCACTGCCCAGGTGGGCACATATTCCGGCGATCTCGCTGGCTGGGCGGGGCCACGGAAATTATACTAGTTGCTATTCAGCCACTGACAGCCCAATATAGGGATTACGTGGGTCTCACGGCTTCTTTTTGCAGTAAGGTCTAAACACTACTCACAGCCTTTGCTCCACTCGCTGCTTCGCTGGTGTTCCTTGCAGAGATCACGACCCCGAGTCGAACAGGCTAGTTCTTGGTTTCTATACGAGGTGCTCACTGCTGACTTGGGGGCCTCGAATTGGCCTTGAAAACCGCCCAGAGATGGGGTTCTGGCAACTATTGGAGCGACGTAGTTGAGTTTTCATCTCCCAAGTCAACACTCCGTAAAGTGACACGTCTCCAGGATAGAGTTGTGTACTGAAAGATTACCCGTGGCTGCTGGCTTACCATGTGAAGCCACTGAAATGCCGATTCAGGGCGGGCTCTGTCTCAGTCAGCCGGCTGAGCCTTGAAGAACCTGTTCCTGTCACGGCAGTCTCTGCCCGTTGTTCCATAAAATCCTGTGTTTTTTTAGCACCACATCACCCACCGAGGAGATGACTGAGACATGGGTCGCTGGTGCCCACGTTGATTCTCCCGAACAAACAAACCACCGACCGCCGACCGCCAATTTCCAAATCTTGGGACAAACCTATGAAGAGTCTGAAATCTGAATCCATCCACTCTCACCTGGGACTCGGACACGGTCATTGGCCAGGTTCTTTAAAGCTTTCCAAGGTTCGAGCGCTGCACCAATCGCATTGCTCTGGTGCCTGGCTGCCCATACACCTTAACACACACCGCTGGCTCGTATGTTACACTGGTTGTTCAGGGGCACTGTGCTCAAAATAATGCGTTGAACGGTTGAACCTCTGACAGTTGGCTCAGCGTCCCCAAGACGCCATGCGAGGACTATCGAAAAGTGAAATGCTCATAGACCGTTTTGCATCGAAGTCACAGATTTTTGGACGTGGTTCAGGGGAATCGCATCATTGGGAGACATTCAATTTGGCGACCAGCGGAACCAGCTCGATTATTGTCAATAAAGTGTCGATCGCCATCGAACAACTGCCATGGAAGGGAAAAACGACAGAGGAAAAGCTGTCTTTGTCCACGAGCTGGCCACCACCGTTGTTGCCTCTTTGGGCTTGAGGGATGAGGCCGTCTCCTCCGCACTTGCCGACAGCCGACGCCCGCGTCAACGGAGAGACTGAAGAAGCAGAGGATAGAATGAGACTTTCTATTCTTAACTCTTCAGTTCCCAGAGTAAGACGTTGCACCGTTTGACAATACGATTCTCTACTGCTCACTCAGCCTAGCCAAATCTCCGTCTGATTCTGACCACGGTCTGTTTCGGCGTGGCGTGAAAGTGTAGTTGCATTATTATCAAAGCCTTCCTGTTCCTGATTCATGATCTTCAAGCCCGCCGCGCAACCCCATCTCTTGTGGCAAAGATCAGCCGGATATGCCGGTCTCGAACGAGATCGAGGTTGCAACCATTTCCTACATCAAGGCTTGGCCAGGTTGGCCAAAGCCTCATTGAGATTTGAAGCTTATTGAAAAGGCTCCTGAGTCCAAGTTATGGTCCGTGGACGAGGTATCGCCTACGGAATAATAGCTGGCTCTATCGACCGCGCTTGTTTCACTTCGGATATCACCATATTAGGACTCCATATCGATGCCTATAAATATCGAGAGCACTATCAGCCCATCAGCGATAGTCATCATAGTCTTGCCCTCGAGATTCAGGAGAACACCGTCTTGAGCTGGACTATGCCCATCACTTGTTCGCGACCAGATCATCGGCTTCGAGACTCAGGAGGACTCCCAAGATGTTGCTCCATGGTCATTTCCTCCGCACTGCGCAGTCAGGGGCTTCCGAGGAGACGCCTCGGGATTGTCCGTTCATGCTTAACTTCGGCTGTGGGGGCCTTCTCCATCCCCCTTTTTCGCCAGAGTCAACTAGCCTCAGCTCCCCGGCCGCGCTGGTGACAAGTTCAGGAAATGACGATGGATCTGAGGATCTTGATACTTCGTCTCCCTCCGGTACAGCCTGTGCTCGCGGCCCAGCATTCAAAAAAGAAAAAACACTTCATCGTAAATCACGTCCCGAGACCTCGGCATTGTTGGTGACCGCCATCAAACGCGTTTTCAAGGCACCCAAAGCGAATTGAGCTCATGCGTCGAGTGACTAGGGGGCTTGTCAAACACCGCCCTTAGAAGGAACTTGATCTTCTTTGGAGATAACGTCGGTAAAGAGATAACTTCTCCGTGAGCCTAACACATGATGCCGTTCTCATTGGGGCCAAGGACCAAAGCAACGGAACCGTATGAAACCCTGGCTGCCTAAGTTCAAACCTCGTCGGCAACATTGCAAGCCTGGGATTTGCTCTGTACCCATGAAGCTACTTCGAACTCCGGAAGGCGACCATCGCTTTACCTACACCGTACGTTGAGCTTTCAGTCTGGACCAGAAGGGATGCTTGCGTCAAGAACATGATGGCGGGGTTCGATCTGGTATACACCAACCCCAATACCCTGGACTAAGATAAGCAGTAAAGCTGCTCCGTACTATCCGTAGGACCCTGAACAGCCGGCACTGACCACCGTCCGAGAATCATATCCCATACGCCAGCATCACAATCAAGCAGTGGATATCTTCGCCCGTGACCGGACTGAAATTGAAATATTATTACATTCATACTAAGTTATGCAAATGAAAAGAAGCCTACCTGCCTGCATTTCTTCGACAGCATAGGACAGCACGGGACAGAACAGAGTAGGGACGGATTGAAGCGTCTCATCCCCGATAGAATGGACATCAATTCCGCGCCCCAGAACAGTCATCAATCAACTCCACGGTATGCAACCCCTCACCATGAGTCGAACCCGACAACTATCCTTCAGCACGACGGATCGACCGACCGCATAACCCATCCATCCTTGTTATCATTCCCTAGACCTTTCTTGACTGACCCTATCGTAGTCGTCCGTATCGCCGCAGTTCCGATCGAGCGTATTGAATCGAATCAATTAATGGCATCGCTGCGAACAAGACAATATCATCAGCATCACTCACAACCCAATCGCCCTCCAAAACCAAATTCAAAACCGAAATCACAATCAAAACAAGAGGAGAGAATAACATACCGCATCACTTCCACACGTCAAAGGCGGACAGCAGGTAAGGTTTATAGTTGAGTTGTTGCACATGCGATCGTTGAGCTATCCGTCCCAATAAAAAACATTAGCATACCAAGTTTGGAGATTGCTTCGCGAGAATATGGGATAGAATGGAGGTTTAATTGGATGGGAAGGGAGCCATACACCAATACAAGAAATCTGGGCCTTGAATTCAGATGGCAGAGCGGATGTTAGGCCCGCGGAGGTGGCGAGGAGGGTTGTTAGGAGGGTGAGGAGCTGCATGATGATTTGTTGGTGCTTGGTTCAATTGAGTAGGTAGTGGGTGGGTGTTTAGTTGGGACGGTGGTGTCGAAGAGAAAGAGAGGGATAGAGAAAGATGATGATGATGGAGGATGGGGGAGAGGAGGAGGAGTTGAATGAAAAAGAAAGATGTCGTCGTTGAGTTCCGGTAAGGTATGGTTGTTTCAACCTAACATGAGGTGAACTCTGTTTACCTTCCACCCCTTGATTGCCCTGATCTCATCTCAAATCCTGACACGCGGCATGACGCAACATGGGCCGGTGATCTTCAGGAGACTGCAAGGTGACAGATACGTGCAGCGAATCAGTTTCCAGGAGTTGAAGCTGTGCGACTTGTTTTGATGGGAAGCTCCAGCCTGTTCTATATTTGTTTGCTTGGGGGCAAGGAAATGGGGGAGATCGACGGCTTGACGACGCGGTGGAGTCTTGAGAGCTTGGTGCGAGGGGGTGATTGGATTGGATCGTGGTATGACTATGAGACTGTCTTGAGTTCTTGAGCTCCGTGCTTTCTGCTTGCTTACTCCAATTGTGTTACCCCGTATCTATCTACTTCACTGGATATATCCTGACTGCGATAACTCTAGGGGTGTACTCAAAACATAATCAGGTCTACCGCAACTTCCCCAGGAACTGCACAATCCTCTTCAAAGTCCCCGGCCTCGGTCCCTTCTCTGGTGTCCGCTCAGCAACAATATGATACGCCTGGAGAGAGTTCGTCTCAAACGCGTGCGCTCCTCCCCAAAGGAAAATGCGAAAGACGCGATACGTCTCCTCGCCCCAACCCGCGATAATCTCGTCCCTCGCTTCATCTAGACGCCTCGCCCATTCAAACATCGTAAGACTATAGTCGCGCGTCTCATTAACGATCTCCATAACCTCGAACCCATGCAGTAGCAACTCGCCCATAACATCCTGCACCGTCATGAACGTGTGCGCCCCAGGCCAGACATACCTCCTGGTAAACGAGCTCGCGGCGAACTTTGTGACTGTTGCGGAGCCATCAAGATACAGCCTCCCGCCGGGCTTGAGGACGCCGTAGACGGTTCGTGCGAAGCGGCGGTAATCAGGGAGGTGCTCGATTGAGCCGAGCGAGACGGCGGCGTCGTATGGTTCTGTCGGGTTATGGTTCAGAAAGTCCTGAAGGTATACTTGAGCTCGGCCCGAGAGATTCTTATCCTCGATGAGCTGCTGGATGTATCGAGCGCCGTTGTGGGAGAGGGTCAGCGTTGTGACGTGCACGCCTCGCGGACTGCAGTACTGCGTGACGCCGCCCCATCCGCCGCCGATATCGAGGATTCGCATGCCGGCTTTGAGACCCAGTCGATCCCACATGACGTTGAGCTTGTGCCGCGACGCTTCTTCGATGCTTTTCTCCGGGATCCCAGACTGGAACAGACCCTGCGAGTAGAACCGCCAGTCCTTGTCGATGAAGGCATGGTACAGCTCGTCGCCGCGATCGTAGTGCTCGACAATCGCCTGGCTGTTCATCTTCGTCGCTGTCCGGAGGTAGTCGTATGCGAACTGGATCTTTTGACGCAATGGGACCTTCTCTCTCAGATGCTGTCGAGCGCTAAAGAGCGCGCCCAAGTTTCCTTCCACATCGATGGCGTCGGTTATGTAGGCTTCACCGATGGCGAGCTCATTCATGGGCGTACGAAGCGCGCGCTCCGAACGAAAGATGACGCGGTAGACTGGAGCTGGCGAGCCATTACCGTTACAGACGGCGACAATAGAGCCATTAGGGAGCTGGATCTCCCCTGGCAAGTCGAGTTGTGCGAGGAGGGCCGCGAGACCAGTCCGGGGAAGAGAGTTGATTCCTGGCTGCATTTTGAGGATGGTGTATGGGAAACGGGAAAAGACTTACGCACAACGAAAGACCATGGTCGCCGCGGGGAGGCCTTGAATATGAGTCCCGCCTGACAAGTGGCATGCTTTCCAACTTCAGAAATTGTGCCGTTGTTGCGTAAGCGGAGGCTCCGAGAGACTCAGCTTGAGGGTAAAAATGAATGAGCTGCTGCATGTCAGAAATAAGGCTGGCTTCGTGCACTTTCACAACCGGCCGCATGAAAGGGGCGATAATGAACCCCTGTGAATTAGAGCGTCAATTATCCAATTATCGGAGGAGCGAGAGAGGTTGTATGACCATGATCGCGAAGGTGAGAGTCCAGCTGTCAGCCTGCAGCATTGAAATAGTTGGAGGTTCGCTGGAGCACAGAATAAAGAGTGCAGGTGGTTCTTGAGAGTCTGGTCATGGCCCTATGGCATCGGCTCGAAGGCATATGGAGGTCGGTATGGCGAACGTGCATATTCAATTCAATAGCTTCGACCAAGACCTAGACTTCTATGAAGGGGTAAATCGGATATCTTCGCTGATGACGATTCGGAGGTTTGGAGGGGGAGCGAATCAAAGAGGTTCAGCTCGAAGCTCAGGCCTCCCAATGGTATTACCCACTATCCACATGGTCAGCCTTTTTGTTATACAGCCTCTGGCCTGCTTCATACGTATAGTAAAGACCCGCCAGGCTTTTTGGCCACTTCGTAAGAGTATGAACATGGTCACTGGCACGGCTAATAAGCCCGGTGGAATTTTCTTCTATGCAGGCCAGACTCAGAGGCTATAGGACAGATCATGTTCTTTGACCCTGAAGCAACTGGAGCTCTTCGTCATTTGCCTTGATGAGGAGGGCCTAGATGAAGATCCGTTCACCCGAGTCGCCAAACTACATTCCAGGAAGCCGGACATTACGCACACAGCGTATAATAAAGCATATTTTGTTGTATGTACGGGACGCAGGTTAACTCCTCACTCTCACCAACTCTACATACAGCGAGTAACCCATGGAGCAGCCAAGATACAGCAAATGGGTATGCAAGCGGTAAATCATGTATAGCCGTGCCCGCCAGGTTGATTCAGTGGTATAGAGTGTCTATGCTAAAAAGCCAGGCTGGACAAGACAAGGCAAGACAAGAAAATGGAATGGAATGTTGCGATGAGAAACGAAAAGAGCTCCCCATGGAAAACCCGTCTAATAAACAAGTGCGGAACAGGAACAACATTTTCGGAGAAAAGAAAAAGATGAAACGTTAGGAGAAAGGAAACAAAATGCGCGGACAGAATCAATCCAATCACCAATCAATCACCAATCGTCATCATCATCATGCTTCCCCTGCATAGCGCTCTGCCTAGCCCTAAGAGCCTCCGCAAGACCACCTGCAAGACTAGCATTCGAAACACTATTCGGCGTGCCCCGTCCACTAGCGCCCGAACTATCACCGGCACTGTTCATGCTAACGGCACTGTCCCTCGGCGCTGGAGGCGGCGCAGGAGCCGTTTTGCGACCTGCCATGTTGGGTCTCTTGGCTGGGGGTGCGGGCGGCGGAGCCTTGGATTTAGCGGCTGCAACGGTTCCGTTTGTTGCTGCTGAGGGAGTTGGGGTTGCGCGGGGGGCAACCGGTGGTGGTGGAGGTGGGGTGGGGCGTGCGACGGGAGGAGGGGGAGGGGCTTGTTCTTCAAGGTAGGCTTCTGGGGTCCAGCCCTGGGTTGAGGTTTCGAGGTTCATGCAGAGCCACCAACCTTGTAAAAACGTTAGTTGGGTTGGGTATCTAGTTAGAGGGATGCGGAGGACTAACCATTTCCTTCCTTGGAGACGATCTGGACGAGTTCGCCCGCGCGAATCGAGAGCATGCCACTGCTATCGCTGTTGAAGTCATATAGAACCTTTGCCTTTGGCGGACCCGCGGCGGTAGCCGGAGGTGCAGGAGGCGGCGGTGGTGGTGGTGCCCGTGTAGAAGCGGTAGAGGAGTTGCGTGAATGCGAAGCGGCGACAGCTGCAACAGGTTGAGGAACGGGCCTGGACGTCGGCGTTGGTTGTGCGGCTGGCTGGGGTGTGGGCTGGGGTATAGGCCGACGCTCCGGAGCGGGTCGGGACGCAAGCTTGGATGGTCCACCACCTGGGCCACCTGGTCGAAGAAGCTTGCCCGACGTGACCGGTCGCGCGGCGACTTGCTTGCCTCGTGGAGTTGGTTTAGATTGCGAGGTGGCAGGCTCGCCGGGGCCAGTATGAATCGTTCCACTCTTGTAGCTGTCGACTTGCGATGCAGATGGTTCCTTGACAACCTTGACGGTGGCCAACTTGCCTGGCTTCTTGTTGTATTCAATTTGAGGACCGATCTTCAGATTCAATGATCCGCGGAGGACTTTGTTAAGATGGGTAAAGAACTCGGTCTTGAAGACGCAGTTGCACAGCGGATCCGGATCTTGCCCACCCACAACGAGCGAGAACCAGTCATCGCGGTAGTTCGAAGCACTGACTGCCTTGATAGCCCCGATGGGAATGGTCTTCTCCGAGGAGATAACAAGCTGGTTGTTGACGAGGTTTTGGGCGACGATATATACATGTCGGTTTGTCTGCATATGTCAGTAATAGTTCATCGACAGCATGAAGGCACGTACCAAGACAAAAATGCGTGCCATAGGCTTGCTGGAGCGACCGAACTTCGAAACCAGAACCTCACCACGGCAGGAGAAGAGGATATCCTCAGAGCCTATAGAATCAGCACGGTTGCTCTTGAGAGGAGAGGGTAATACATACTACTGATTTGCGCGCTACCGCGGATCATCTCCCCAGGACCACCCTTGTTGCCGATACCCACGTAGTCACCGAGGAATCGTCGAGAACCGAGAATACTCATTCTTCTGCGCTCCTTTCGGCCGCCCAAAAGTTTGTGGCCTTCGTCACGCAATTTAATGAACTCGAGCCCACCAGTAGTGCGGCGCCAGAAGCGCTGAATGCGGATAGCACACTCTATACGATAGCGCAGGTAATTTCTCCAAGCACGCTGGATTCGGATAGCCATGTTGGCCCAGTAGCGGTCACGCATGGCCTCCAACGCAAACAGAGTTTCTGGCGTCTTGACGAACACCTTTGTGATACCCATTTGATACTCCTCAGCTGGGATTCGCGTATCCTTCAGGATTTGACGTGCTCCCGATTCAACGTCACCAGTCCACGTGTATTCGCCAGCGTAGGATGCCTTGGGGGATAGCAGGTAGAAGCGCTCCACGAATTTGTCGAAGGTTTGACGGTAAGCGAAACCAGCACGACGAATACGAACGTTCTCTTGTAGACCGAGGTATTTGATCTGGTGGAGAACATTGCCCTCGTTATACTCCTTTGGCGCCTTGTTGTCGTTTGGCTTAATGGTTCGGATGTACGACGGTTGAGCTTTCATCAGCGTTGCGACCAGATCGTTGGCGGACGCCTTAATCTTGTCGCTGGCAGTAGGTGGTCGACGCTTGTCATCCTGGTTAACCTGCTCCGGGAACAGTGAGTGAACGAACTGGTTACCACTCGACTGGACAAGGTTCAACAGGTCCTTCAGAAGCTGGTCCTTGTTCTTGTCCGTCATACCCTGAACAGCATAGCTCACATCACCGGCATAGTGCTTGACGATGAACTGTCCCTGTCGGTTCTCAAAGTTCGGGTTCTGGCCGAGGAAGTTCAATCGGCCGACGAAGGTGTTGTCTGCGGCTCCAGAATCGGCGTGCGCCGTCGCACAAGCGTCGTTGAGAGCAGCAAAGACACCAGGAGGGCGCTTGTCTTCGATTAATGAACACACTACCTTGTTGTCAAAGTACTTGATAGGTGTCCATGTAATCTGCTCGCGCTCGTACTCCTCCTGTTCGGCCTTGAGGGTCAATTGAATGAATATTTGTTGGAGTTTCTCATTGACATAGTTAATGCAGAGCTGCTCAAACGAGTTCTTCTCGAAGATCTCAAAGCCGTAAATGTCGAGAATACCAATAGAGTTCGCAATCGCACTCCTAGCAGTCAGAGACTGGTTCACGCGCGCCACAATCCAATCAAAGAGGTTGAAGTAGATTGCTTTTGCTAACGCGTCGCGTACAGCCGAGGCTTGAGTAATGTTCAGCGGGACCTCATAGACAGAGCCGCGACGGCCACCACGGCTGGTCTCCATCATGCGAATAGTCAGTGCTTGGTTGACTTGGCCAGCATCCACCTCAAGCAAGTATGCGACAAAGTCCACCACCGACTGGTCTGTGATAGCTGCGTTTCCAGAATCGTCCTCGGCGAATTGAACGTTTCCAATCCACAAAATCGCAGCCAACATTCGGAATACGTTATCCTGCTCCGCCTCCGACATTCCAATAACGTTCATCGCATTTAGTGTATCTTGGAACTCTCCGACATCATCGACACCAGGAACATCGTAGCATTTCGATCGGCTCGTGTATAGGTAGGACTGAGGCTGTTGTATGCCGAACGCATCTAAGCGTGTATTAGCGCGCCAACCCAACAGTAGACGATGTCAAAGCATACCTCTGTATTTCTGCGGCGCGCCCTTGGCGAACTGGTAGAAGATGTGAAAGTTGCGCTCATTCGTAATCTGGCCCACAACTCTTGACTTCTCCAGTAGGTAGTTTGTGATGTTGGCACCGACGGGCTCGCCTGATCCGTTGAACTCCAGCGACAAGTACTTTCCGAAACGTGAGGAGTTGTTGTTGCGCAATGTCTTCGCGTTACCGAACGACTCAAGTAGAGGGTTGGTCGCGAGAACCATGTCCTTTGTTTCTTGGATCGACGAATCGCTTCCTCCGGATACACTGGCGATGTACTGCATGATCCGCTTGGCGGCTTCGGTCTTTCCGGCACCGGACTCGCCTGAGATAATCACGCATTGGTTGTCTTTGTAGGCTTTCATGTTATAGTACGACGATTCTGCGACGGCGAACACATGAGGAGGGACTTCGAGTCGGTTCTTGCCCCGGTAGGAGTCAAGGACCTTATCGGTGTAGATACCCACTAGTCAGGGGGCAGTAAGTTAGCCAGATGTCGCAGCAAACATTCAAGGTCAGTTCACTTACAGTCCCGGAAAGGGTTGACAGAGACCAGCACATGTCCGATATAGGTCTGTTGAAGAAGCGCATTAGCCCACACGGTGCCCACTGCTCGCTCATCCCCTCCACGCAAGGGCGGCTTACGTAGATTTCGTCATGTTGGAATCGTAGCTTCAGGTTGTCGTTGATGGCCTCGTTGGAGATCTTGCTCAGTAGTGTAAGATCTGAAACACCAATCTCCTTCTTCTTTGTGCTCTCGAAAACGGCCTTGCGGACTTGCGGCTTCCCCGCTTGTCGGCCGTCGCCCACATCAGCGGCGGCCTTGGAGCGACCGAAGCGGCTCTTCTTTTCCCCGCCAGCAGGACGTCGTGAGTGACCCTGGAGTAAACATTGCGGTTAGTCGACTATTCGCCGGTGCAATTTGAATCTGCTTGAGTAGACTCACCATTGTGACTGTTACCGACCACCCGGAAACTTGCGCCAGGCGACAAAGATATCTGGCCTATCAATTCACGACGGAAATAAAGATAACGCTCAGGCCAGGAGGTGTGAACTCAGGAAATAGACGATTCAGTCCCCGCGGGGTTATTTAGAGGAATAAGAAAAAGGAAAAGAATACGAGAAGATGCAAGTAGTAGGAAAGAAAGAGTGGAAGTGAGCACGAGGGATGAGGGATTGAGGGATGACGTTGTGGAGGACTTGAGACTGCTAACTCCAGGTCTGGTCTTGGTCTTGGTCGACTCTTCGATCAACGGGCACCGCTTGCGCCACACTCCTTGCACGTGTGGCACCGTTGGGTGTCTTTCTTAGGCCGACAACGCGCAATCACCGTCCAATTCTGTTACTAATAACCCGCTGGTATTCTTGCTGCCTTTGGCTGGGCCGGGCGGCAAAAGCGTGAACCCTTTGCGTTCCTGGCGCTATTTCGTCATCTTCAACCCCGGATGAGCCGCCAGTCCGGTGACTCCATAAAAGTGGCAGCCTGCCATAACTCTATTAATCCGTATTCACTATGGTGTTGTATTTGCCATTCAACTTAAGATTAATCTCACGGAATTGTGGAAGGCAATTCTGCTGCCTCGTTCGGCCTGAAGCTCAAGGTTGTGGCAATATATATCTCAGCGCATTCACCGACAACTCCTTCAACAACCACACTTCAATCCCTTAACACGTCCTCCTGCCAGAATTTCACAATCTTCTCCGCTATATCCTGTCCAAGATACTCTACGAGAAGCCTCTGACCCTCTTGTATCCGAGTCGCGGCGCTCAGTTTCCTGAAAGACGGAAATAAGTCACTCAACACATTGTGCGTCTGCTCATCCATACTGCGAGGATAGTCCGACGTAGTATGAGCTAGCAACGCAACGGAGTCGCCTAGAGTCGGACCGGCCACTGGTATATCCTCGATATTCATCATATACTCGTCGACGGACTGAAAGAGCGAGGGCGCATCGGAAATTGAAATCACTGGTAGAGGAGCCGTGAGAGTCTCGAACATACTAACTCAAGAAGCAGGATCAGTCAAAAAGCCAATAATGGTTCGGGTGAACGTGGGGACCGTACAGTACTTGCAAGGCTAGAAGTCCGTCCAGGTTATATTTCCTGCTGGCACTGTTGAACGGCTCTTCTGATAGAAGGAATGCAATTGCTTTTCTAGAACTCGATGCTGGGTCGGAAGAGGATGTGAAGTGTCTCAGTCGAAGACCGGTATTCTGCTTCTCGGACTCCTGAAGCGAGGACTGGGTAATGAGGAGAATCTGTAGGCATTGAGCGCTGTTTTCCTGCTGAAAGGTGAAGTCGCTGGATTGTATAGTGCGTGCTTCTAATAACGTGGTTATCAGGTGGTGAACGCCTTTGCGTACCGCAAGGGACAGGACCGACCATCAACGGTGTCTGAAGACGCTGCTAGAACAGGTCCAATGACCTTCCATACCGAACGTTCTCGAAGAGCCGGGCTGTAAGTAGCCCGAGTCCTTGAAGGATTGTTCATGTTGCAGGGAACGCCGATGATATCGAGCGAGGAATTTATGGTCCAGGATGATGAAGCGGAGTTGATTAGGTAGAGTTATGTAGAGATGAAAACCAACACCTGACCCATGCACGGAATCCCACATATCATCTTGAGAGGGGTATCCGCCAGTAACAGAAACGCCAGAAATGCGAGAGATTCTATATACAAATAAAATATATGCGAGTACATATAGCATTATAGTTCCAAAGCTGCAGACTTTCTATTAACACTAACCAGGCACGCGCCATAGTGCTTCAGTCAAATACTTCTTCAAATCAGAATAATGGTGCCCAGATCCCTAAAGCCGCGTCAACAACAAATCTATGCCGTTTTGCTTCCTGTAGCTGCATTGGAGCCTGTTGGAGCAGGCGCCGGTGCCGGTGACGGAAGGGTAGCAAGGGGCTTGACGGTTTCGACCTGCTTCACGGCTTGGTCCTCTTTGACATCCTTGTCAGACTGCTGCTCTGGGCTCTGACCAAATGACAAATATGATGCGATTGTTGAGAGCCATCCCTGCTCTTCTGCTACCACTACTGGCTCCGGCTCCACGTCCTCTATCACCCGTTGGAGAATCCGGCGAGATGACTGTGGAAGATCCCCGCTCTTCTCAAGAGATATGAATGCCTCTCTGTAGACCTCAACGGTCTCTTCAAGCTCGGCAAGCCGAGCCGCAACGTCATCCCTGCGGGTATTCTCCTTCCGCCGAGATCTCCATGACTCGAAAAGTATTAAACCACCAGCGACGAGGAACAGAAAGCCTTCACTGATAAAGGTTGCGCCCGATTCAATAGCTTTCGATTCCGACAGCGGCCGGATGTGAGGTCTCGGTGCGGGCTTCTCGGCTTCGGACGCGGCAGCTTTGGCCTTTGCAATGGCCTCTTCTTCGGCCTTTGCGTCAGCCTGCGTCTTGACAGTCGGTGATGTGGGCTTGTGTTTTCGCAGTTCCACTTCGGCGGCAGCTCGTCGCGTTGCTGCAGCATTGTCGCGAATTGTGCCTAGACGGAGGCGCATGTCGAGTCGATGAAGGCCTTGCGCCATGGAGATACAAATCCGCCGGAATCGTTCATGCTCGCGAGCCTGTGCCTTTATTTGATTCTTATCGGGGTCAGTATACTTTCGCTGAATGATGCGGCTAGGTAAGGGTCTCGGTGACGCACGGCTATCGGCTTCGACAGGGTGCGGATGACAAGGGACGAAAGTTTGAGCGTGAGGGACATGGTGGCTTGCGGAGGGGCGAGGTATGATAGACAGTGCAGCTGAGGTCAAGAAGATAATAACAGAGCGTCCATAGCAGCCAATTTGTTTGTAGGGGTCAGCCGTGAGTCAGAATAATATGGCTAGTCGGAGAATCGGTGCTCGTCGAAAAGCCCGCACCTGGCGCACCGCCATCATCATCCTCGTCCAGGCCAGGCAGATCGTCAGGCATCAACTGCCCCAAGACGGCTAGCTCAGGTGTCGGCTGCACCCAAGCATTTCCGGGCGCTTGTGCATGCTCAATTGCTGACATCAGCAATGCCGTTGTTGCGGGTCACCTGTCCGAGTGTTTATCGATTACTGTTTTGGGGAAAACGTTTTCATCGTCGCAAGACTCTCGAGTGACCTCTGCGCTTGTCTGCCATCCCCTTAAGTCCCTCCCGGTCTGGTGTCCCCCACCTCGCTTGAAGACTGTCGGTCCGGCGTTACATGCATATTCTGTTTTGGAGCGTCATTGTTACTCTTCATTGTTGACTTTTTTGGTGCGCTTGCCTCCATATCTATCCTCTTATCCCCTTCTGCGGAGTCCGGCTTGCGAAGTACTAATGATCGGAGTCTTATAGGGATACCACACACCCATGTTTATATACCCCGTCCGCTTTGCAATTAATTGTACCAACCGTAATCGATGACCCCTACGATTGCATGCTTTTGGGGACCCGTCCGCCCATTTGTTTGAGATCATTATAACTTGACGGCCGCGAGGGAATCGAGAGACTTCACAGAAAGAAAGACCCCCGACCTAACGATGGAAGCTCTATCTCCACGCTCGACTAATCAGAAGATCAAGCCGAAAGCGTCTATGGAGCGAAAAGTCTTGGATAAAAACGCTGCAGCAGCAGCAGGAGCAGCAGCAAACGCCGCACCGAAAGCCTCGTCGTCAGCCAAAAACCATGCGCCGCCACCGCCGGCACTTATTCTGGAGCCTGGAGATGATGGAGAGCGATACTCAACCGGCGCATTTCTCGGCAAAGGAGGATTCGCAATCTGTTATGAAGGGACGCTGCTGCGGAACGGTCGCGTGTTCGCAATGAAAGTTGTGAAGTCGGAGATGACACAAAAAAAGATGCAAGAGAAGGTACTATTTGATTTTTATATGTTATTGTCAGGGGCTAATGAAGGCTTCGCAGTTTCGGACAGAGCTCCAAATACACTCGAAAATGCGTCATCCTCACATTGTCGGCTTCCACCGAGCGTTCGCCTTCGACCAGTGTATATACGTTGTCCTTGAGCTGTGCCCGAACGGATCAGTGATGGATATGGTGCGAAAACGGAGATGCTTGAGTTTGCCGGAAGTTCGACGACTGATGATCCAGCTTTGCGGCGCGGTCAAATACCTGCACAAGCGCAATGTTGCGCACCGCGACCTGAAGATGGGGAACTTGTTCCTCGACCGGAATATGGACATCAAGGTGGGAGATTTCGGGTTGGCAGCTATGATTATGTCTGAGAAGGACGAGAAGAGGAGAAAGACTCTGTGCGGAACGCCGAACTATATCGCTCCAGAAGTTCTGGACCGAAGTAAAGGAGGCCATACACAGAAAGTGGATATCTGGTCGCTGGGTGTGATCTGGTAGGCCATCTTATGGGTTGGGGGATTGGACTTGGCTAACGTTGGTGATCTTCACAGTTTTGCAATGCTTACAGGCTACCCACCTTTTCAATCGAAGACCCAGGAGGAGATTTACAAAAAAGTTAGAAACTTGACATATGTCTGGCCCAAGGACGGGGAGTGCGCGAATCACATTCCGGAAGAAGCCAAGTCCTTGGTTAGCTGTTGCCTTAACCTCGAGGAGCAGGAACGCCCTGAACCGGATGAAATCGTCGAGCACCCATTCTTTAATATGTATCATGGCTGTATACCGCGAAGGCTAGATCCGTCGTGCAGCGTCCAGAAGCCAAATTGGCTCAGAATGTCTGAACCGCATGGGGACTCTATGGCTTTCGGTTACGGGTTGGACTTTGACGAGAAGTTCTCAAGTTACATCAAGGACTTGGACGATCCAATTCTCAGATATCGGACTTGTAAAGCAGCCTTCTACAGTTCCTGCGGCGTCGGTCGAAAGCCCGACGGCACGGCGCGAAAATCAGTTGGACACAACTCCGCCAAATCAGGATTCGCCGAGTGCCTTGCTGAGGAAGAGAAGGGTCTTCAGCCATTGATGCCTCTTCCTGAGGACATCGTCTATAAGTATCCCCATACGCTGATTGGCGACTGGAGCGTCCCAGAGTCGCTGCCAATGCGCAGAGACGACTCCTCTCTCGATAGCAGCATGCTGTCGAGCAAAAGCAGTAGCACATCTCTTCGAACTACCAATCTTTCCCAGTCGAGAACACAAGCGGCTCTTGCAGCAGCCCAACAGCGACGAAACGAATCGCAGAGCCACGCAGCGACTCTTCGGCAGCAGGCGTCCACAGGCAGAGGTACTGTGAAGAAGACTTCGCTCTGCGACCCACCGGTGGCAGCCGTCAAACCCATGCCCGATTTGCGGGACACCGGGCTCAACGCGGGTTCGGTGCCTCCAGTACCAACTGGAGGTTTAGCTGATCGTCCGATTCGAACTCGACGCGGGCCCGCCACTTCATATGGCACGAGATCAATCCGGGTTACGGAAAACGTCGTACCTCATGCGCCTCAAGCAAGCAATGCGCCTAGTATGCTGACGGTGGGAAAGACGCGCTCCCAATCTCGTAAGTTAGAAGCTGCGAATCAGGTCGCCGCCCCACCCATCGCTATACTAAAGGATCGGACCGTGTCTACAGGTTTAGACGAGTTACCGATGAGACCGAGACAGCCTTCCGCGCGATCGGTCCAGAAGGATTCTCGAGAGCCGCCAGCGCGACAGCCCAATCCCGAAGTAACTCGAAGGGACGGGCCAGCTCCACGGTCACGGCCTGAAGCTCAGCCCGTAAGTCGATCTGGGAGTAAGGCTTCGCTGTCATCCAGCAACAAACCGCGCTCGGCTCTCGGGTTGCATCCGCTTCTCCACCCAGATGATCCTTGTGAGTTGCTGCCAGGGTCGTCGCTAGACGACGTGAATATAGAACTAAGAAATATGCTATCCAACTTGGTGCCTCATTCAAGCGCCCGGCGGCGAATCACTTCGCAACGGCCACCACACGCCTATGTCATCAAGTGGGTTGACTATACAAACCGGTACGGGATTGGATATGTGCTCGATGATGGCAGTGTCGGCTGTGTGTTCAAGGCCGAGAACGGACAGCCTGCCAGCGGCGTAGTAATGCGGGATGGGGAGAAACACATTCGTCGCAAGGCTCGCAGCAAAGAGACAGGTGATTCACAGGCCCGCCCATATTCTGAAGCCGACCAGCTGGTCCCCCGTCACGGAAACTTGGTGGAGTTTTATGAGAACTGCAGTGACGATCTGTCCGAATGCCGTGGTGGCATCCGTAGAGCATTGATACAGCCATCATTGTTTGAGGTGAAAGGATCTACTGGGGCAGTCAAGGTTCGTACGGATTCCGGAGTCAGTCGTGCGCACGCAGATGCCGAGAAGATCAAGCGGGTCAAGCTCGTTGATCAGTTTGGAAAGTACATGATTGGGTCCCTTGGCCGGCATGGCGATGAGGGCTTGCTTGACGAGCCAGAGACAGGTGGACAGCCTGGACAGTTCATCAAGTTCTACCAAAGACTAGGCAACGTTGGTGTCTGGGGATTTGGCGATGGGGCTTTCCAGTTCAATTTCCCGGACCACACGAAATTGGTACTGGCGCCCGGTCGTACAAGGAATTCATCGCCGTGGATGGACTTCTACCACCTCTCACCTGACGCGGCACGCTACCTTGCGGCGAAAGGAAAGATGCATCGGTCTGGATTTGACACACGAGCTGTGGTTTCAGACGAGATCGCTACATTCCTCAGTATTGCGTACGGTACCAGCGGTGGCGCCTTGGACGAACGGATCAGGGAGGTTCTGGAAGCGAATTCCTTCTTGCAGAAGATTAGTTTCATCAAAGATGTGCTGAAAAATTGGATTCGCCATGGTCGACTGGGGGGCCAAGCGTCGCTGGACAGACCAGGCACTGAGATGTTCTGGGAGGGCTCCCAAGAGCGAGCGCAAGCGAACGGGGGTGGCAGCAGCAAGTTTGTATGGGTAACAGTGGGCGCACCTGGAGGCGACGGGGAATATCGCACGGTGTCGCTGAGAGACAACAAAAGCAGTAGCGCTGAAGAGAGCGAAGAAGTCGAAGCGCTACGGGAACGACTGCGATCAGCAGGTTTATAGATTATGTTATGACTGATGACCTTAGGGCAATTGGGCGATTGATGGATTGGATGTTTCAAGGCGCGGATAATATATAAGACTACTCTTGACTTGAGCATTGATTTTGTATAAATTAAGCAGGACTTTATCCTCGGACTGTATTTAGACTAGCCGCGGTGCTCTGTTCTCCCAAGACCAAGACTTAAGACCCGCCGCTTCAACTGCCGCCTTCTCTCCTCTCCTCTCCTCCTCGCCTCTCCAGCGCCTCAACATTACACGCATTCTATGATCGCTCTCCTCCTTTTGGCCCCCTTCCTGGCGGGCCAGACCATCGCGTCTGACTCTGCCGCCCTCAAACGTGCCCTACACCTCGACACTGAGGCTGGCTGTCCCGCCGACTGGCCAATCTGCGGCATCAGCGGCGTCTGCTATAACCCCGACGAGGGACAAATCTGCTGTCCTGGGGGAACATGTACGTTGAACCAGAGGAAAACAAATAAGCGGAGAAATTCCCGGTCGAATTCGGATCTGACTAACAGTCATGGAACGGAATAGATGCCTGCCCCTCCTCAACCTTCTGCCTCTTCGACCCCTTCTGCTGCCCCAATGACCAAACACCCGAATCATGCGCGCTCGAATACGGCCTTTCCCTCCCTTCCATCCTCCCAACAAGCACAACTTCACCCCCGGAAACAACGCAATTCCCCCCGCCTCATTCCCACAGCACCAGCAACGATACATATGCCAGCGACAGCCCCAGCGGTACAACCGAACCACCACTCTACCCACCACCCACCGTCCCGCCTACATCGGGGAACAGCATCACGCTTGTTTCGACGCCCTTGCCTACGAGCTCGGTGGTGCCGTGGCCGAGTTATAGTGTGACGCTTGTTTCTGGGAGTCCGAAGTTGGAGGGTGTTGGTGAGGAGCCGGCTTATACGGGGGGTGCTGGGTCGATGTCGAGAGGGAGAGTTGGTGGGTTGGGGGTTGTTGTTTTGTTGGTTGTGGTTGTTGGGTTGTTGTAGGCGGATTATCTTTTTTTTTTCTTTTGTTTTGTCCAGTGAAGGGATTAAGGACGGTCGATCGGGTCTTATCCTGACTCCAGTCGGTGTTGATTTTTCCCTTCTTTCCCCATTCGTTCGCTCGCTTTTTCATTTCAGCGGTATATACCCATCCACAGCCAAGTGGACATTTTTCTTTTCCTTCCCTTACTCAACCATATTCACATTCGCATTCGCATCTAGCCTAGCCATTATTTATCTACAGATCTATAGAAAGTCCTGTAATATTATTGATCCTTCGCGAAGATCAGCGCTGTCTCACATCCACAAGCCCAGATTGGCTGGTTCTCCCCCCGTTGGAGCCCTTGGGGGCCATACACGGGTTGGGCCCTGTTGATCTGCATGCACATCAGCCTTGTCATTTGTCCACTCAGGATGCTTTGTTTGGGTGTTGTCACTTGTTGGTGGGTGATCTTCCCGGTCTTTTTCAATTTTGTGAGAGGGGATTTGGTTGGTCGTTCGGTTCAGGTTGCTTGTTATATCGTTATGTAGTTGAGTTCCAGTTTCGTCTAATTCCTTGAATACAATATAACCCTCAGCAAATTCCTGGGATGCCATAGTTTCAGAACTCTACCCTACTCTGTATAGAATTATATTGCTAATTAGTACCCAGTGCCCAGTACCCACAGCTTAGAATAAAACTCCCCTACCAGAGCAAGGCAAAGGGTAGACACAAGGCCTGAGTAGGATAGAACGATAAGATCCCTGGAGTAAAGTCAACAATGGGCAAGACTCCTGCATGGGATAAGCAAAGCGGAGGGCTGTAGCTTATGACCTTACTCAGATAAAGAGCGGGAAAAGGCGGGTAACTAAGAACTGCCTGGTACTTATATCCAGGCAGGTGAAGGCAAGACAGGTATACTCAGACAAAGCCTTAGTACCCAATAAAGCAGGCTTGGGCTAGTGCTTGCTCTTGACCGTACGGAATGGTGTATCTTACTTCTTTAGGCAAGATATCTTCAGAATAGAAAACCGTGGCATTGAAGGAAGTACAGTATGGTAGTGAATATACTAATTCGCACAGCGATCTTTGTTGTATAGCCCCAGGGCTGCACCTTCCTCCCAATGGTGTCCTCTGCTTCATACAACCTACAGTGCTCTCTTCTTTCATCCCCTCACAGGCTTTCCAGAACAACCAAGATATTACAACATATCATTTTACTCACGATACATATTGATAATGGAGCCCCATCATCCTCCACTCCAAAATCAGCTCATTATGACAAGCTTTCAAGGGTGTATGCGGTGTTTCCGATTGAGCCTGAACTATTTCGATGCGAGTTTCGAGCTACAGCTAGTGACCAACTGCTACTTTGACACCCCCGAAGCGACTCAATGCCGTGATTGCCTCCAAACGAATAGTCACTGCCAAATGGTGCGTTTCTTATCTGATTTTTGCGACTCCACGCAGCCCTGCTGACATCTAGTTGACGAAGGTCGCTACTGGAATGCTGGGCGATGCCAGAGATTTGTGGCGATTGATGCAATGGGTCAACGCATTGGCTGCGCAAGTCGGAGGGGATTGGAATAGCAACCTTCGCGTTGCGGCCTTAAGAGCGATGAAAGACCTCTGCATTGCCTTTGGCGCGGCCGAGCTTGCACACCGGCAACTTCATCGGATTAATTACCCCAACATTTCCCATCCGGTATGTCCATATTTGTCTATCCATGTCTCTCCAGACCGGAGCCCAAGAGTCCGCCTGGAGGAACATGCTAACAACGTGTTAAGAGGCATCACGATCTTCTTATGAATCCTACTCTACCTCCTCGAACGCAGTCAGATTTTCGGTTCCTCTCCCGCACTGCCGGACTCCGCATATCTGCCCACCCGTAACGAAAATACTGCGACAAGGCTTTTGCATCTACTCCCGGGAGACGAGGGATATTCTACCTTTGCGGAGGAAAAGGTTCGCTTTGTTAGGACCTTGAAGACCGCTATTCGCAAGGAGCACGGGTTCGAAGCGGAAGGGACCAAGGCTTGCAGGCTGATTCGGATCGTTGATAATAATACTCAAGGCATCCAACTGGGCATCCTTTGAGTCGTGGTTTCGAATGGCGGGTTGTGAAGATAACTGAGTTTAGCTCGCTTGCGGTAGGTGGTTCAGTTTTCTCAGGCGTTATATAATTGAGTTCACTCCATCTTGTTGTTTTGAACATTAGAATACCTTTCTGATGATACCCAAGGAATATCAGGCAGACTATAGGGTTAGCCGTGGAACTTGCATCGTCTTTCTTCCTCTAACAGATCACAAAGCCAACTCACTCTCAACTCAAAGTGGACACTCAAAGATTCGACAAATCTGGATTGGTCCCACCACCTGCACTGCAATACCTCTTCCTCCTTGGGAGAGAGAGGAGAAGTGTTCAGCCATGCACCGCACCTGAGCCCCAACTGAAGCTGCCCGACAAACGCAGATAAAAGGATTGAGGCACAGGCTCTCTTTCTGCTTCTTTCACTAGGCCATACATCCCTCCCTCAGCAAAAGGATTGTCAATACCTTGAGAGATCATGGCACATGGCTCGAAAGTCCATTTTGAGATGAGTCTACTCGGCTCTGACCCCCGCATCGGGGTAGACAATCTAGTATCTCAAACAACAAACGGGCTGCGTTGTTTGTCCAAGGCGAGGCGAGGCGGAATGAAGTAATTGGGTATAGTATTCACCATGTACCATGTACCATTGTACATGTGATAATATAATATGCGGCTCCGATGCGAACTATGGCAGGCTGAGTCGGGCTGCGATTGGCAAGGGATATGTATGTACATATGTGCCATTTGATCCATATTGTGTTTGCTCTTTTGCGCACGCAAGGAAAGCATCATTCCACATCGAGCCTGGTCTTAGTGGGTTCTGCCCTGCATCTTGTAAACTGCGGGTCTGAACTGAACGGGGCCGGGCGGTTTCCTTGATGATAAAAGAGGGATATCGCCGAGTTGAAGTGAGTTGACTGGGTATATTAGTATGTACTGTGCATTATCATACATTCATGTATATAGGTATGTCGATGTTGATGTACGCAAATGACGCCGGTATTAGATGATGATAATCCGGAGGCTGTCATATGCGGCGTGGTGTACTGTATCAAGATTCAAGGAAAAGTCGCCCGTTATTCATATCCCATTATTATACCATTGCAATGTGTCATCGCTGAGCGAGATGTTGGCCTAGAATCAGGTTGAGCATAGGCCGTTAATGCTTCTCAACAAAAGGACGCTCGAGAGTCCGCGCAGGGCTAGGCTGGCGAGGGGTGTAATGGCTGTGACTCCGCTGTTCGGCATGAGGCAGAATATGGCGAGGGTTAGGAGACCTGTCGCGGCCCGAGGCGCGATTGTCGCCGCCGCTCTTTGTCGCTTCAATTTCACGCTTGACGCCCTCGTACATCTGCTCGATGATCTGAATTTCCTCTTCAACGTCCATTTCGCAGCCGTGCAGGCAGAGCTCGCGTTCGCGCTGCTCGATGTATTCTCGGATGTTGCGCCACTCGTTCTGATAATGTTTCAAGCGGTCCGGGAGCCCTGATCCCTTCAGGTAGGTGAGGATACCGGCCACGATGGTGTTAATTGCACCGAAAGCGGTGATTGCATTGTGAGGGCCTCGGGCTGCGCCTAGGGCTGTCAAAGTGGCGGCTACCACAATCTGAATCGCCAGACAGGTGTTGATTAAGGTAGCGTGGAAGCGGTATCGGCTCGCAGCTTTGGTTTCGGCCCTCACGACACGCGTGTAAATGCCCACGTTTGGCGCCGTCCGTGGACTATGGTGTGATACAGTTAGGGCCGGTGCGCTCTCAATGCCAGTAAGTGCACGAAAGACTAGTAGTTTATCGCTTGGAGGAATGAGGACATCAGCGTCTGTTCTGTTGACCTTTAAGCGTTTCGGCTGGGTCGCGGCAGACTCTGGGGCAGTATAAACGGGACCCGTTGTTACGTGTCCCCCCATCATCATCGGAGGTGGAGGCTGCTTTGCCGGAGGGTAGCCCTTCTCTTCACGGTCGAGGGCCGCCAGCAGAAGACGCCGCGCAAGACTGCGGCCCGAGGATCGTTCTGGTTCCGACATTGTGTGTCTGCTGCCTCACCGCTGAGCCCTCGGTAGTCGATACCCCCGTTCGTGGAGCAGAGAGGGTTGACTTGAGGGGCACCGCAACACGCAGGGATTTCCTCCTTTTGTAAGTGACTCAGTCTCCGCTTGGCCATGGAGAACTTTCCCTCGCGTGACGGGTGACGGGTCGGCAAAGTCGGGAAGACGCGATTTCACGGGAGCTCGGGGCGTCAATGTTTTCTTTTTTAAAGCCTCTTTCGTGTTCTTGTCAAGCCTCCTTGCTTGTTATTGGCTCCTTGCGAGCGGAATCTCTGTATTCAGCTAAGCTGTCGAAGTCAGCTCTCAGACCATTTGCACGGAACGGCAGGACCCTGAGAAAGT
This sequence comes from Aspergillus undulatus, assembly GCF_047715775.1. Lineage (NCBI taxonomy): Eukaryota > Fungi > Ascomycota > Eurotiomycetes > Eurotiales > Aspergillaceae > Aspergillus > Aspergillus undulatus. The sequence continues at coordinate 154,536 of NW_027396657.1, forward strand.
GGAGGGGTGGATTGCAGATCTGTACGAAATCGGCGAACTCATGGGGACAACACGGAGGATTTCTGGAGCAATGAGCCAGTAAGACGAAGGAATTTGGAGTCGCTAGGTCTAATGCATCCCAGCTGCAGAAGTGCGAACCCTAGGTCTTTCATCGGCTCGGATGAGGGATAATTGAATGAGACACCATATGCACTAGGAAGAGACATCCAACACAAAGAAACGACAAGTGGCAATATGTTCGATCAGTTGACAGTCAACCATCGCTGTTGACTCGCAAGTCGCAATCTTTAGGGACACCACTCGCTTCCTCTTGGACTAAAAGTTCCATGGTGGGATCTCTGGGGAGGGCTGGCTGAAGTTTGAAGGATGCAAGCGTGCCAAAGTGGAACTGGCGCTGATCTACGTGGAGCTGAACGAGATGAACTGCAAGTTGCTATGACCGGAGGGACTGCCGATCACGAGCTCCGCCGCGATGGCTTCAAATCGTGGCCTCTGACTGGAGGATGAAGGGCCAATAGTTATCTGCCATACGATTCAAGAAGCTCACAATTCTTGACAACTCGGACAGGGACGGGAAGCGAGTCTCTACCGTTTTTTGGCGGTTGTAATTTGCTTTCAAGTTATTATTCCGCATCGAATATGAGTCAAGACGCCTGAGATAGATCCGAGTCAGGCTCAACAGAGCGCGCGCAGGGAATACCAAGCCACCGACAAGGGAGCAAGATCACAACAAGGAGCTGATAAAAGTTTTCCTGCTGTCGCAGGGCAGGATACAGCTCAGCCGACCCCGTGATTTTAGTGGGATGACCCAAACGGATTACGTGACCTGTGTACTCCTGCTGTCGAGTCGTCTTCAACTCCTTCCAATTTGTCATGCGCACTTGCCGATACCGCTCCACACGATGATGAGCGAGCGACCGAGCGCTGCCCCAGAGAACGCATCGGTTGTTGTGGCATTCCGAGTGAGCAGAAAGGGCCGAAAAAGACTAACCGCACGGATCTCGAGATAGTCGAAATGGTGAGCGCGATGATAAGCGAGCAATCCGCTGCTGAGGTCTCTCGAGTCGTAGTGTTTACTTGTTGCCCAGACTTTGGTTCTCCGAGGGAGGTGGGCGCAAGATGGCGATTGCTGTAGAAGAGCTTGCTGTGTCGCAATATCAGAGCTACAAAATGAGAGGTAACGCATCACAGCTTATGGAATAATCCATTGCAATTAATGATGCTGAGTGCTGACTGTTTTGAAGATGAAGAATAAGCTCAGACCGGGAAGCAGCACTAAAAAGTCATGTGACCTATATTTTACTCATTAGATAAGCCGCACGTGGAGGGGTGGCAATACGATGGCATTCACGTGGCTCTATGGATGGCCGTCAATCACCTCAACAGCCGACAAGAGAGTTGATCTATCGTGCATACTATTCTATACGAAACTTATGACTCTGATCAGAATCTTAAGAAGAGTGGTTGGCGCTCCCACCGTCCTAGGTAAGTCAAGAACGGCGTCCTGACTCTTCTGTACTTCTCTGCCCCGAGGAGTTACTTGTTTCTGACAATTACATTAAAAGCTCAGCGGCCTCGGGGACAGAGTTGGTGCTGCGGATGGCGTCGATGAGCCCAAAGGTTTCCGATGGTTGAATTCTCCGAATGGTTTCGACGAGTAAGAGAAGCGCATGCTTGTACCGTCTTGCTTCGGCTGCCACTTGCTCAGGGTTTTCCGGATCCAGTTCCTCCTCTTGTCTTGCCAAACGACTAAGACATACTCTATGGCCGCCGCGTGACTGTAATGAGCACGTACCTCGATTCGTTGGCCAGGCATCCTTCACAATGGCTGCACTACCGAACCAATTCGAGAAGCTCACGAAGACCTCGCAGGTGCGAGATAATCGGTATGATACACATCGGGATAGCAATTGTCTGCGCCAGGAGCCAGGACTTTGGTTGTGGAGAAACAAGGAGGGGAGGAACAAAGTTGCTGTCAGACTGTCCGCTGGCCAGGCACACGGGAGGAATCGGTGGGCATATAAATGCGCCTGGAAACCGGATCGCTCGTGTTCGACTCCAACCCACGTCATGACGGCCATAACTATGCAACCGCCACAAATGAATGCCCGACTGCCCCTCCCCGAAAAGCTAACGTAGCTCTTAAAATGGAATGGTCAGTGTCCATACATGGAAGGCCAAAGCGAGGCATCGCCTGTTGGTCGGGTTTGAGAAAGCCCACGGGGTTGAAAACGCTCAAATGAAGGCGCAAACACGAAGGCGAAAGAGACGCTCCCAGCAGTAGAGCACCTTGACTCTTGGAGAAAACTGGCCCCTGAGGCTTCGCCAACAAGGGAGGACAGATGAAAGCTAAAACTTCGCCAGCAAGAACGCGGAAGAGGGATTGGGTGAACCAAAAGGATTACGGGCTTCTGACTGGCTGAGACGGAGCATCTGCCGCCAATCAGGGACCCCCCTTCACCCTTCCTCCAGACCTCTACGGCAACAGTGACTTGCCGTAGGAGTGGCCGTGCTTGGCTGACATTCCTGAAGCCCACTGTCTCAGCGCTATCCGGCGAGGATGAGAGGAGGCAAAGGCCCAGGTAGGCAGCATCGCGGACTGTCGTTAGCCATCCGAAGCTCTGCCGCAACCAAGGCTTGGTTAGAACTACCACCCATTACAGAGGGACTTTTCTCAGGATCAGTGCGAGGCTGCTCCCTCGTTACGGTCTTCTGCACATTGGGTTGTCACTGTCACCTGACGGGGCCTATTTTTCAACCAGCAATGTCAGACGAGCTGATTTCCCGGACGGCGCGCTGACCAAAGTACCATATGGTAGGTACTTCGCGTTTCTCACAAGCAAACGAAGCTCATGAACTGGCATCATGTTCTACTTGGTCCATATAACGAGATCTCGGCTCGCAAAGGTGCAGTTCCATGTGCCAAGCTGTTGCCATCAAAGTTCACCAACTTCGTGACCGTACCACGGACGTCTACTGGCCGTTCCCAACCAGCCAACCGCCATCCTTCTACGGACCAATCCTGACACAGTTTGTAAAAAGCTCCCCTGAAGCCCGACATCTCTCGTGGAACAGCAGAGTGCTAATTGACTGGCTGTTATAAACAGTGGATTTCGGTATCTCTCCCGCGTCATCCCTCGGCAAAGTGACGGCAAAGATCTCGCGCCCGATGTTCCTTCGCTGGTTGACTGCCTTCACAACAGCCAATGTCTGGTAAACAGGGGAAGCCCCTTCTTCTGTAGATTGCAGGCTCTGTAAATCTTCCAGCCATTCTTGGATTTCAGTCCCAAGGGACGCGTTTCGGCACCGGAGTATGGTAGCCTGCATCAGCCCCGAGAACCCGATTGTATAGCTATTCTTCGCGACAGACTCTGCTAGCTTTGTGCCCTTCGTAATCCGCAATAACAGTCGAACTCACTCTTCCTCAGCGCGGAAATATCCAGATTGATCGACACTTGGTGTTTGAAGGCGCCGCAGATGGCTCGTGCATTGCATTATTCGCGCAACAGCGTAATCGCGAAGTTGAGCGCTGCATCATGGGACTGAAAACAGAGAGGGACATTGGATCGATCGAGATTGGAAGTCCCTGGATTTGCGGGAAGCGGCTGTTCGGATGGTGGGAGATACAAGAGCCACTCCTCGAGTTTCTTCGTCTGGTCCGCCAGTTGCATGAAAGGCTTTCTTGCTCCATTTCCCATGATCCCCGGGTTAATACAAGAGCTTGAATCCCTCAGCGCTACCGCAGGACCCCAATGGTCAAGAGTTTCTTTGGAATTGAGACGATGTGATTCGCACATAATGCTCAATACCACAAGGCGCCGCTCCTGCAGTGACCCAAGATGTCCTGTAAGAACTGTTGGCAAGCTTATGGATGGCCCGCTCCGATGACTTCGATCACGCTGAAATACGCACGAGCCCACCAAACCACATACCGAACTTGCATCCATGCCGACAAAAGGGCTTTCAACATGGCGTCTCCGATTACTCCGTGCAGCTCCATGAAAAAGTTTGTCAGTCCCTGAACATGACACTGGGACCCCTGAAAATTCCCCATCGAGGACTCAATATGGGTGAAGAGAACAAGGACCGTGAATACCATCTCCCATGAGACCGAAGGTCAGAGCCCTTCGAAGAGACAAATTTCCTGGTGGCAGACGGGTAATACAGCTGACTCCTTGTTTGGCGGACGAGACTTGGGCTGAAGGTCGCCAGGTCAAGACTTGATTGTTTTCGGTACTCGGACCTTATGCGACTCAAATTGCACGATGACAGAGCGAAAATGGCATCTTTCAACATTGGATGCTCCCAGGCAGATACGGATATCGACCTGAATATCAGATGTACAGCAGGGAGACAAGCATTTTCCCAATACGTCAAATAGAAAATATCCCTTTCCATGTGTTGCAGAAAATTGACGAGGTCAAGATCGAAAGCCTGAACTTTACCGGCAACCGCTTGAGCTTGAACTTCTACTGCCGTGATATCGGACGCCCGGGACACCGCTTGGGAAGAAATATCTCGTGCTTGTGACGCTGTTACCGTGCAGAACTTGAGTTCCCGACGAACAGGTTCACATGGCCTTTTCAACCTGGTGCATGTCCCGCAGGATGGTTCCTGTTCATCGCACTAGACCGAGGTTAGCGACACATTGAGCGACAATTGCACTGGGAAATCGACCTTGGTTCTTCGTTCGCGGCAGCTTTTACATCCATTGTGAGATCGAACAATGTTGGTCTTTGCCTCGAGGGCATAGGTGCATACATCGCATCAATGCAGATCAAGGAAAAAGTATGGTAAAACCGGGTCGCGAAAGATGACAGACGTGGCGAACCACGTGACCCGCGTCGGCATCAGATCATGCAGTCCGTATGGTACACTAACCAGTGACGAGAAGCGCTTTAGCTATATTTTCTATCGGGCTGTCAAAGCTTTAAAGCCGAATTTGCCTCGGGAGCCGCGGCGCTGTGGAGTTCATGCATGGCTTACTATGACTGGATCGTCGCCAATGTCGACTCTAGAGAATTGAATGTCTTCGTACACCTGCCCAGTTTCCACTTTCACTTTTCTCCTATATCGGACCAGTGGGGTGAACTATCTCCTTTGAACTTTCCAGAAGCAGAACCAAACACGTCACTAAACTCTCAACCCCATTTTGCAACATGGTCGATTTAATGATTCTCATTTGCGCTACGAAAACATTCCAAGGCTGGGTATATCAATTGGAGACCCGATCTTACCTTTCGCATGGGATATCAATTTTCAATGTCATAAAGCTATGGCCATTCTGTAGATATCCAGAGACTCAAATCAATGACCTAGCGAATTCAGTCTCCGAACTATGCAGATTCTGGTAATAGAACAGCTACTCCAACTAGACGACTAGCAATGGTCGGGCCAGGTACTTCTGCCATGATGAATTTTTGCGTGACCGCGGGACAATCTTGCTACAACAACGTTGTCTCGAAAACACCACTATTGCGACTCTAGCGGGGCTGAGTAATGAACAATTAGAGATAAAGAAGCAGAAGGATGACAACCCCACCTAGTATATAATGCCCCTCATGTCCCAGGGCGCGGCTGGCTTAGTATCCTCTCGGCATCCCAACTCCTTCAACATGGGCGACGCGGCGCTCCCCAAGCCTCGCATCCTCCTTGCGTTTTACCGAGAGTTTCCAGCATCGTTCTATGAGGACATTCGGAGCAGGTTCCCGGATGCGGAGATCACTCCTTATACTGTGGAATTGGGAAAGCGCATTCCGGGTGGTACGTGGGATCCCTCTGCGACCATTGTTCGTTCCATTTGGGCTAAAGGTCTAACGATTGTGAAGACCTCGTCAGGCAATCAACGATCATTGTCACGCTAAGCAATCTCCCTGCCCCCGAAGATGCCAAGCAGTAAGCCGTTCCAGTCACTTACGAAGCGCCCAATGACGGCGCTCTAGAAAAGAAAGCGACATCCACTAACCGTCCGCGTAGTATCAAATTCATCCACTTCTTCTCTGCCGGTCTAGACAAGGTCATCAACGACCCGATTCTCACTGACTCGGACGTCCCCGTAACAACTAGCTCCGGTATCCACGGCCCCCCAATCGCAGAATGGACGGTCCTGAACTGGCTCGTCGCGTCGCGGAACTACAACATCACGTACGAGAACCAGAAGAAGCACATTTGGGGCAGGAACGAGGAATACGCGCATGGAATACAAGATCATGTTGGGAAGAAGGTCGGCATCCTGGGGTATGGTAGTATTGGGCGACAAAGTATGTCCATGTCCGGATATCCCCTTCCCCACCCTCTAGAGTAGCGAAATGCTAATTAAGAGCTACCAGTCGCTCGCGTCGCCATCTCCCTAGGCGCAACCGTCTACGCCTACACAGCATCCCCCAAACCAACTCCCGCCTCCCGCCGCGACCCGCACTACACTATCCCCGGCACGGGTGATGCCGACGGGATCCTCCCGACATCCTGGCACCACGGGACTTCAAGAGCCTCCCTGCACAAATTCCTCTCGCTGGGTCTCGACCACATCGTCGTTTCGCTCCCTCTAACCCCGCAAACAACACACCTCCTCGGCGCCGAAGAATTCGCCGTCCTGTCCGCGAACAAGAACCCGCGCCATCGAAACCCATACCTAACTAATATCTCTCGGGGTAAGGTCATTGATCAGGATGCGCTGATTGCTTCGCTTGAAAAGGGTGAATTGAGTGGCGCCGCGCTGGACGTTGCGGATCCGGAACCGCTACCGTCTGACCATCCGCTTTGGGATGCGCCGAACGTGCAGATTAGTCCGCACGTTAGTGCCCTTGGCGAGGAGTACTTTGTGCGCTCGTTTGATATTGTTAGGGAGAATTTGGAGAGGGTTAGGAGTGGGGTGCCGCTGATTAATGAATATAAGCGGGGGAGGGGGTACTGATGTTGGATTCGAGTCGGGGACCTTTGTCGGTAGATAAAGAGGATCTCAAGTGACAAGCGGTATCCATGTGGTCGGTTGCATTTAATGCGCCGTATGTAGCATGCATTCTACCCATTGCACATCTTCCTGCTATTCCTGTCTGGCCTGCACTTACGGTGCACAAAGTGCAGTAAGTAGTCCCGGCATTGAGTCCTCAGATATTGGAAGTGAAGTTTTTGCATTTCGATGGTAAGAGGGTTACAGAATTTAGTTTCCCTTGCGTCAGAGCGCTTTCTCGTCGGGTCGATATAATTAGGAGAATGAATCTGATACATAAATATAATATCTGGCAGACCTCAAATGTTGGAAAATGTAACAGAAGTAGCAAGTAGCAAGTAACAAATAGCAGACAGAGATCAGACATTCGGCGCCCAGCGCACGATATGGCGAGAGAAACAGGTTAGTTTGAGATTGACGCAAATGAAACAGAACCAGACAGATATAACAGATCACAAGCTCAGAGAATCTGAGGACGGGCAATATAATATAGTATAAGTTCCATATAACTTTTCTTGCTCTCATGGATAAATGCTGGATGTAGAATGGGAAACACACCAGAGATGGTCGTTAGTAGGTTGGTTTGGTTTTGAGATGCTCTGTAATATGTATAATACTGCGGGTCGAAGACTAGCGATATCGATCAAAGAACTGAAAGCATAGTAGTTCGAGCTGATTGCTTATAATTCCGGATCCGTAACCTGCCAAAATCGCAGGAAATGGCGTTATAAGGACGATTTAGAAAGCCTCAGGTACTAACCGCCTGAGTGGCCTGCATAAGCCCGGAGAAATCAAATCGAAGGTTCGAAACGTTGTCGTTCTCAGTAGATCTATAATGGACGCCGACGAGTTGTGAAAGACGTCTCTGCCAGAGACCAATGATTGCAGTTATATCAGGTGACGCAAAGCCCTCGGCTTGAGTACCAGACTGCGTATATAAATCCGTCTTCGAGGTCTCGATATACGAAGCACGAAGCACAGTTTGATCGAAGGCCCAGGTCAAGCCCACAGCATGCAGGTCACATCCGTCGGGGATTTTCTCGAAAGGCAACTTGCTTGCGGCGATTCGCTTGGTATTGGACTCTGGATTCTGAATACGCATAAGGTATGCTCTTGGATCGTGCGGGCTAAGGACTGGTTTTGACGCCGACGCCAACGTCGACGCCGATGGCCCATTTATGGTTGCAGATGCAGCGTCCCCAATCTCCGTCTGCCGCGCAGAGACAGTGCCGGCGTTCAATGCGGCCCGAGCAGCACGGTATCTATTCTGGTGTGGGGAGCTGGTGGGGACCGACGCGGTAGAGACTGAACTCTGCAGTTGCATTCGCCGCTCTTGGATAGCGGCTTTCTTCCTATTCTCGAAGTCAAGGGCTTTCTGGAGTTCGGGGTTCTCGTCAGGATTTGAGGCGCTGTATAATCGGGCAGACCATTGCTCAAGGACTGGAAGGCCTCGACCTTTGCCCTTGTTCACGGCTTTTGGAGATCGTGCTGGAGCAGGCGAGGGAATTTGCGGCAGGTCAATTTCAAGTGGAGAGACCGAAGGCTCACTTAGAAGCTGCGAGCTGAGTGAGCCGATTGAGTCTGGTGGGCTATTTGGGCTGGCTTTGTCCCGACCGAAGCGGTCTTGAGTAAGTTGGGACAATAAAGGCTCCGCACTCTGCGTTTCAGCGTCCTCTACATCCGTGGGAGTCTGTGCGGTGGCCTGGGAGAGCTGCAGAAACCAGGTATCTAAGGAACCGTTACCATAGCGCTCTCTATCCCTATCCCTTTGTCTCTGTCGCGAGCTCCGAGCCGGAGTTGTCGGGGACAATTGTGTAGGTCCCGAAGTCGAGGGTGAGACTTGGCTAATCAAGGAAGATTGGAAGGTCGCGTTTGCTGCAGGAGAATCTAAGCTGGATGTTGAACAGGGTAAGCAATAGCCGACATTGTGAGCTGACTCTGTCACCCGAGATGAACGGCGTTGACTTTGTATGTCAATCGGAGGAAATATATTTGACGCCTTTGCGTTGTTGACTCGAACAAAAGGTGAACGTTCAGCCCGGTTGCCGGATCTGGGTTTAGGTACCGGGGGACTGTGCAGGGGTTGCTGTGGGTACTCAAACGAGCGAGCACTAACAAACTCATTCTCTTGGATAGTAGGTATTGCTTGGTGGATTTTTGGAAACTCGTTTTTGTGAGGTATGTCCCTTCCCTGGTCAGCCAGGTCCTGATCTGACGTGAGTACATCTGGCCGGTCCCCGTAAGTGTCTCGAAGAAGGTCCTCAATCAAAGAGAGAACAGCCTTCTGGTCTTCGAATAGCACATCGTCTTTGGAGGGCTCGATATTCACATCATAAGCTCCATCTGGGCAGAGAATATGAATGCATAGAAAAAGGTCGGTGATGGTTGGAGAAAGCCCATCTCGAGATGAGACAGAGCGTAGGTAGGTTTTGTAAAGCTTGACAATATCCTGTGCAACTCCCCGTGATGCTGATACCGGCCTACCGTCAATACTGATATATTGGCCTAGGTTGTTGAACCGGGTAAAATCTGCTGTTGTCAGCCTATTTCCCGCAACCCGGGAAGGTGGCATACCTGAGCCCAATTTTGGGAGAAGTGCAACGAGCCTGATGCTCGGATTGTTTTCTTGTAGGGATTCGCCCTCGCTCAGAGGCGGAGTCGGCCATTCTGTCAGCGCACAAGTAGAGGCAACGTCGGTGCCAGCAACCTTCAATGCTGCCTCCAAAAGTGTGGCCTTTTTGCCTGGGGCATACATCCAGTTGCCACTCTCGTTCTTAGTCTTTAGAGCCTTGAAGGAGAGTCTGACCGAGGGCTTCGCCATGGCATATGCTTGGACCATCTTCCGGATTCGAGCAAGTGTCTTCTTGCAGTTCTTGACGGCCGTTTGCCGACGAACCGGTATCTGTCGAAACAAATTCGAAACTCGAACGATTGTCCCTACAGGGTGGGCAACACGTTCGGCACTGAAAATAAGATTCTAAGCAGGACACCAAGCTAGAGGGGCGGTTACCTGGTAAGCTCTCCGTCTCTTCCATATTTCAACGAAGAGCCAACAGGTTCGGATTTGACCCTTGTAGACACTATCAAGATACCCGCAATCTCAGCGGCGCTCGCCAATGCTTCGCCCCTGAATCCGAGAGTCTTCCCGCCGACGTTTCTGAGATCTTCCACGGTATGGATCTTGCTGGTGAAGGTGCGTTTGCATACAAGGGGATAGTCGGTGGATGGGATTCCATGACCATTGTCCTTGACTTGGATTACGTCGACTGTGTCTTGAGATATCTCAATGGCTATTGATGAAGCACCGGCGTCCAAAGCATTGTCCAGCAACTCTTTGGTCAATGAGTACGGATCAGAGATTATGGACGTCGAGCCGATGGCGCGGACGGTGGTGGGTGGAAGTGCCACAATCGGCATTTTCGCGGGGACGAGATTCGCCCGTCATATAGTGTCTATAGGTTCTTGGCTTTCCGTAAAAGATTGAACTGGTGCAATTAGAAATAAAGATGAAAGGGAATGAATGCCGAGAGTTGTTGATGCTGGAAGTTGATGAGAACAGAGGAAGGAGAGTATTTCCACGCACAAAGACAGCGGCAGACCACGTGAAATTAGTCAGCGCAGCCTCGTCGCCAACAAACATCCCGTGACCAAATCATCAATCCTTCCGTCAGCAGCAGGAAGAAGAAAGCAAATAGCCATATGGAGTAGACATGCTCTGCTCGTCCTTCTCAGTTTCGCGGCTTGCGATACCAGCCGTGTGCACACTTATAGCCTTCCTCGCATACACGTCGCAGTACTTCTTCCTGTACTTTGAGGATGCGCCGCTCACAGGGGATGAAGTATGGCGAATCAATATCCTGGCCATTATTATCTTCATATGCTACTATCGGTCCTGCACAGTAGATCCAGGCCACGTACCGAAAGGATGGATGCCTTCAGACCGCACGCAACTGGAGGCTGATCAAGCGAGCGGTCGTCAACGATGGTGTCGACGGTGCGAAGCATTTAAGCCGCCGAGAGCACATCATTGCAAGACATGTCGAAGGTTAGTACCTGTAGGACATTACTTTGGCGGTAAATAATGTTAATGCTTTGCAGATGTATACCAAAGATGGACCACCACTGCCCATGGACTTCCAACTGTGTCTCCCATTTTACCTTTCCGCATTTCGTGCGATTCTTGTTCTACGCTGTCGTCGGGATAGGATATCTCGAGACCCTTCTTTGGGAGAGAGTCTCCATCATCTGGGGCTCGAGAAATTTACCTAGTGTAAGAGTGGCTACCCACCCGGCATCGAGCGTTGACTGACCACTGCAGTATCTGGGGCCTAGCGTGATACAAATAGGCCATCTGTTTGTTCTATTCGCTACAAGTAGCTTCACGCTGTTTGCGCTGTCTGTACTTCTAATCAAGACTCTCTGGTCACTTGGGGCGAATACGACAACAATTGAGTCGTGGGAAATTGAGCGCCACGAGACCCTGCTCCGACGGGCCCGACATTTTGGAGGCTCCTTGCCTGGTCCTGGCGGTATCAATGTACCTATCACAAAGCAAGAGTTTCCGTACGATATAGGGATTTTCGCAAACATCAGAGATGGGATGGGCGGGAGTATCAATGTAGGTATCCTACGTTAGCCTACGATGGTGTTGGCAACCTGACTGACAGTTGTTACTAGGTACTCAGTTGGTTCTGGCCGCTGGCAAAGACACCCGACCGTAGCACCGGCTTAGAATATGAAGTCAACGGATTTGAAGGTTGGTTTCCCTCGGTATACAAGCGTACTCTCCTGACCTCTCTAGATCCGACCGTTTCATGGCCGCCACCAGATCCAGATCGCATTCCTCTTCCGCCCAGGGATCAAAGAGACCCCTTCTACAGCAACGCAGAAGCCAGTAATATTGATATCGAAGCTTTCAATCGACGGAAAGCCGCAGATCTCAAACGCCGAAGACCCACGCCTGATGTTGAGCGCCGCAAACCGTTCCACGAGCGCTTTGACGAGTCCGGGAGTGGCTTCTCAGACGAAGATGACGATGGCGACAGCGGAAGCAGCTACGCTGGCTCCGACAACGGCGAAGAAGCCTGGAAGAATTCCGAGGGTGAACGCCTGCGCGATTTCGGCGTCGACGAAGAAGCTGAGTTTTACGATGAGGAGGATATCCCATTGGCTGTTTTGATACAGCAGCGGAAACAAAGAGAATACCTATCACATTGAACAGCTAGCTTCGATTCAACCCAATATCATCTACATCTACCGACTCGACTCTCTTCAATCAAAGCGAGACGAACCCACCAATTCAAATCTTCTCAGCAACCCCCCTTAACCTCACATACCCCAACCACTGACTCCCGTCCTCACTCCTCGTGACAACGCTCTCCAAAACCTCACAGACATCCCTCACAGCTTCCTCCCTCTGCCCCTCACTCAAGATCTCCAAGAACGAGGCCCCCATAAGCCTCACCCACCCAGCAAGCCCACCCCCCTTGTCCCTCGTCAGCTCCGTAGGCCGATACTCCGTCTCCATAACATGCACCTTGAACCCAATACTCTCCAGCGTGGTCGCCATCCACATTGCAGAGGGGAAGTACCACGGGTATACCTCTTTTATCTTCTCCATGGGGATACCCTGCTTTCGGAGCGCGAACATAAGCGCTGTATTCACCTCACCGACGTTTCCGTGGCCGCCCATTTCGAAGATGAATTTTCCAGAGGGTTTTAGGGCGGCGTGAATGCCCTTTAATGTTGAGGTGCGTGTTGTTCCGTTGCAGAGGATCCAGTGGAGTGCGGCGTTGGATACCCTGTTTATCACATCACATCAGCCAGATAAACGAGCAACAGCTCATCCCTCTCTTACGAGCGAGTAGCACTCAATACATACACCTTATCCCACCCCCCACCCACAACCCCCCGACCCTCATCACTATCAAGAAGACAACAATCCAGCACCCGAAACTGCGCCTTTGCGCTCCCCCCGACCTCCTGTCCAGATCCATCTCCATAGTCCCGTTCGGCAGCCCCAATCATAGCAGCCGATGCATCAACCCCAAGAGCCCGTCCAACATGCGGGAGAAATAGCGCAGTGAATTTTCCATCTCCGCACCCGATGTCAAGCACGCTATCTGTTGGTTGAGGGTCCAGGTAGCGGAGGAGGGTGGAGGTTAGTTTTGGGACGAAGGAGGCGGATGTGGTGTAGGCCTGTTGTGCATATTGTTAGTATTTGGACTGGATTTGTTCTTTGCGTATTAGGAGGTACCTCGGATGACCAGTGGTCTTTCTGCAGCTGCTGCTCGGGTTGCGAGGTCATGTTGCGTGTATTATAATAAGTGATGCGCGGAACCTTCCTTAGTCTGATTGGTTCCGTGAAGCAGCAAGGCAAGCGAAGAGAGCAGAGTTGAACAGAAATAAGATATGATAAAGTAGTTATTGGGTTCCAGAGAGCTTGATGTCTTTCTTATAGATGGGGACTGGACGGGGGTGCTGTAAAATGCGGAGTATAGCTGCTGTCCGATATCGGTGCGGCGCTTATCAGGTGTGCACAACTTACCTTATACATGAGGTGTCTGCCAAGAATATAGCTCCAGAGTACCTTAGTTGTGTTGTCGGAGTACCATTTGAGTCATCGAGTTCTCATAATGAAGGGGATTGCTGAGGTAAGGTGTTCTAATACGGAAGAAATGATAAGTGAATGAATGAACGTTGGTATGGTACTACTCATATGAAAAACAGGAATCGCTATCAAAACAAGAACCCCATCAACCCAGTCGCCAAAGCAGACGCTAATGCCAGAGTTCCGCCGTTGAGTGAGAAAGAAGACCCCAAGCCAGTACTGCTCCCACAAACGATACCCCCTGCTTCATCGCCAGCTGTTTCCCTGAGTGTTTCCATAAAATCCTCACAGTCAAGCACCCTATCTGAGTTCACATCAACTTGGGTAAAGTTGCGCAGATTGGGAAGAAAGATACTGCACTCAAGTAAGTTAATATTCTTCTCAAAGAAATTGCACCAAAGAGAGTCTAGGCTGCTTACTTTTCAAGGGGTCCGTAGAGCATCAAGGTGTCTACTGTCTCTAGCGGGAGTTCGATCGCGGTCGGCTTTTCGTCGTGTGTACTCGCGGTGAAGTTTCCAGTGATGGTTCGTAAAGCCGAGAAAAAAAGACTGTGATGTAATAATTGATCCGAGACTTAGGAGATTTTTCTAGGTAAAGGAAAATGGGAGAGACTAACGACATATATCCGTAGATTGATACCCCGCCTTCGACGGAGGCGAGCTTCGGGACCCTGACAGGGATTGGGTCTGATTGCTGGCTGAAACGCAGGGTTAAGGAAGGCCATCTGGGGAGCCTGGGTTCTCCGGTAAGGGTGGTAAGTTCCGGCACGGAAAACCCGCCGGCCGTATAGTGTGAGTTATAGAACTCTCGTAAATGTGAGAGAGACAGTCTGGGGGCAGAGGAGTGGGGTCCATGCCTGCGGACGCTTCCCTCCACCCAGAGAGACGAGGCATTCTCGAGGGCTAAGAGGGAAAGGTCTAAAAGAGGTGGGTCGGAGGTAGGTCTGCCGGGGCTTCCAATGTTTTGGATGGTGATGTTTTCGGCTCTTTCTAGAGCGTCAAGAGTCACACTGTGATGCGGGTTAGGCGATATCATGTGGATTAGGAACCGGATACTTACTCCGTCATGTTGCCATTAAAGTGTACGGATCCAGCAGCGGTCAGAGACGGAAACTCGACACCGGCGTTATCACGAAGGAAAACATAGATAGATTGGTTGACGGACTGCAATCGAGGAACCGACAGACCGTTTATGGCTACCCCGGAGAGGGAAATCGAGTCGCCGACGTGTTCAAAGTCTGGCAATTCGATTGAAGGAATGTTGAAGGAAAGGTCATCGCCAGGGTATGTGTTCGATTGCATGCGGTTCGAGGAAGTAATGTTGACTACATTGTTGAGAGCGACGGAGCCAGAGTAGGCCGGAAGAATGCCTAAGCTGCCAATGATGGTTGTGCAGTTGCGAGATATTTCATCAAGTTCATCCTGACTTGCAACTTCATTTACGGAGGATTCTAGACGGCATTCCTGCGCAGTAGCTAGCGCTAGGAGACCGAGAGCTGCGAGGTAAAATCGAGTCATAATGAGTCCATGAATTTTGAGAATGAAGCCTCATACCTTGACGAACGAATGGCAGAGACCACGATTTGAACAAAGAGACCAAATGGCAGACACAAGCGCAACGTTGGGCCTAACTGAGGTTGTGTCCTTCATGGGAAAAGGTCAATCATGAACTCATCGAGCGAGCCTTGTTGGGCCAAGTGCTGGGCTCTGGGGGCTGTGTGGCTGCCAGCCCTATGGGAACTCTCCATACAGCAGATCGTCGGTGCCCTCGCGCCCAGGGACTTCGCCTTGAAAGTCCGTAGCCAATCACGAACTAAGAAAAGATCGTTGAGGCAGATATGATGATATGAGGCTCGCACCGTGGACCTGAACGTGGAATGTGGGGAACTGGGGCAGACTGGAGGAAAGAGCTCGGCAGAAGCTCGAGGGAGATGGGCATAGCATAGATGACAAAGCTATGCATAATAGATTCGTATAATCTTGGCATCCTGCATAAGCCATCGCCGCCATCGGCAAAGACAGTGTGCGGGATGCGGAGACGACCTCGGCCTGATCATTCAACTAACCAACTGTCTAGCCAAGGCAACCAGCGGGATATTCGGCCTGTAGCGGAGAGGTCTGGATTCCAAGACCGCTAGTAATGACGTTCTGTACGGTGATTACCAAGCGAACAAGCTCGTAGTCCGGGTCGCCGAGTCATCGTCACGGACAACCTCCAAAGTCCGCTAAAGTCCGCCACCATGCACATCACGATATGCATATAAAGACCCTTGCTCAACCCCTCATCGTCGATTAACACTCACATTCCATCTAATCTATGTCAACGAGCTTGACGTCAACAAGAACCCCAACAATGTCACTTCCAACCCGTCAACTAGGCAAGAATGGCCCCCAGGTCACTCGTCTTGGCTTCGGCGCCATGGGCCTGAGTGCTTTCTACGGCCCGGCAAAGCCAGACTCGGAGCGCTTAGCTCTACTCGACAAAGCGTATGACATTGGCGAGACGTTCTGGGATACTGGTAAGCTTCGAATCCTTCCCCTGGGGTACTCGGTTCTTACTGACGAAATAGCCATGCTCTACGGCGACAGCGAGGAACTCATCGGCAGATGGCTCGCCGCGAACCCTGACAAGCGCAAAGACATCTTCCTCGCGACAAAGTTCTTCTTTCGAATGGTCGACGGCGAGCGGGTCACCGATACCAGCTACGAGAACGCCAAGCGCTGCTGCAACGAGAGCTTGAAGCGCTTGGGCGTTCCCACGATTGACTTGTACTACGTCCACCGTCTTGACCCCAAGACTCCAATTGAGGAGACCATGAAGGCTTTGGTGGAATTGAAAGACGAGGGAAAAATCAAGTATATCGGTCTGAGCGAATGCAGCAGCGAGTCTCTGCGTCGCGCATGCAAAGTCCACCATGTTGCCGCTGTTCAGGTCGAGTACTCGCCTTTTTCGCTGGAGATTGAGTCTGAGCAAATTAATCTGCTCCAGACGGCTCGCGAGCTTGGTGTTGCGACTGTTGCCTACTCCCCTCTTAGCCGGGGGATCCTTTCCGGCCAGATCCGCTCGCGAGCTGATTTTGGCTCTGATGATATCCGAAACATTCTTCCGCGATATAGCGAGGAGAACTTCGCCAAGAACCTTGAGGCCGTTGATAAGCTGAAGGAGTTGGCTACTCAGAAGGGATGCTCGGTCACTCAGTTGACTTTGGCGTGGCTGTTGGCACAGGGCGATGATATCTTCCCTATTCCGGGGACGACGAGGATCAATGCCTTGGTGGAGAACGTTGATTCTGTGAAGGTGGAGCTCACCGCAGAGGAGGAGAAGAAGTTCAGAAGTATTATTGCGAAAGCTGATGTTGCCGGTGGGAGATATCCGGACGCGTTTGCTTCTACGCTGTATGTGGATACTGTGCTGCCGCAGTGATCGTACTCAGAATTGGAACAACATATAGGAGAGTCGTACAGTTCGTGTTTCTGGCTTCCACATCGGGATCTATTGTTCAGAAGTTGGTGCTAGCCTATGGTCTGCGGAGACATTAGCTTGGATATCAACTTCTGGTGACGGATTTCCAATAAAAGAATGCATGTATATTGCTTCAAAGACTTCCTATATCGTAAAAAAATACCAAACGCTTTCGTACCCATTCATCCCACCACGTCAGTTACAGTTACTTCCCCTTCCTATCCTCCGACGCAGCCTTCTTCTCCTTCCACTCGGCCGCGATAGCCTCCCACTGCTTAACCTCATTGGCCCTTAAATCCCCAGGAAAGAACATCCCCAGCATACTCTTCCCCAACTTTTCATACTTCCTCTCCAGCTCCATAAGCGTCGACATAACCTTAACCTCACCAACAACCTCCACAAAGTCCAGCGGCACCCCATAAGCCGCAGGCGTCCTCTTCCATCCCGCAACGAAAACATTCTGCAGCATCCCAATGCCCCCAACAGCAATGAGATACCACGAGCCGCGATCCACCGCGTTCGCAGTAATCAGCAGCACTACCCAGGCTATCCCCAACGCAATCGTCATCAATTGAGCTGTTAATGTGATAGTGGGCTTATCAATCATCGAGAACCCCGTCGCCAAATCCTCAAGATCAAGCCCATGCCCCTCAGATATAATCGCAATAGCATGCTGCGCGCCATTCCCCCGCGTCAGAACAAAATTCTTACTCGTCCGCGTATCTAGACTCCGACACGCCCACTTCTCAACTTTCCACTGGTGCATCCCGCCCGTGATATAACACAGCGCCGTCGCAGCTCCTGTGATCATCAACACGCCCCAGTCCCCATCTAATCCTGTCGGAATCGCCGCGATGCCCAGCTGCACAATCGTAACTACAAGACCGGACCAATACAGCAGATCCTTCCCGGGTACACCATGCGGTTTATCCCGACTCGGTTTCCAAATACTAACGACCAGCCCCGCCTGCGACGGGCGCGGCACTTTTATTCCGCTATCGGGATACGTCTCGGCTTCGCGCGCCTGGTCGAATTTCCAGCGCGCGTCGAGAAGACTATTCGTTTTTGAGCGCACCGCTTCGGGCATCCAGTACTCGTAATCCCGCATCATCCGACCAAGGATCCAGCTGTTGTTGCCGCGCACGTACCCGTTCTTCCCGTTTATCAGGGCGCACCCTGTGTCAGCGTTTGGCATCAGTCTGTACTCGCCCAACGCGGAGCAGACGGCAGATGTGGCGTATGATACCCATCCTGGCTCATTCAATACCTGAAGTTAGTTACTAGACTTTTTGGGACCCTGTTGGTTTGTCTGCGCGGGACAAAACGCACCAAATGAAAACGCAACAGGCGCTAAATACCCGCCTGCTAATTGCGCCAACGCGCGATTCACCAGGTCGCCTCCGATCAGGAGGAGGATGGTGAATGCATAGTTTGAGGGACTGGACCATTCCTCGCGAAAACTTTCGGATGTTGCGCCGGGGTCGAAATCGCGTCGGGTTCGAGCGAGGTTTACGAGGGGCTGAAGCCCGTGCGGGGTGGGAGCCATGTTGGGCGGTTATTCCCCAGTCACTTGCTTTCCCGGGGGCCGAGCACGAGGGGTGGAAGGCGAAAGTTAGGAGATCTGGAGGAAAAGAGGAAAGCGATGAGAAGAAGGAAGAGGTCGTAAGGCTGATAAGTGACTGACTGATTGAGATGAAATTCAGCTCTCATCCTGCTGGGCGGAAAAACAACCACCCAACGCCAAACGCGAGGCTGGGCTGTCTTGGCCATTTTCTGACTTCTGCCGACGGCACTTCAAAGTTCAACTTCGTGTGTAGGACAAGCACTAAGCCAATAAGGCGTTGGGCGGGGCGGCTGCAGTTGGCCGGCGTTGGACTTTTAGGTGCGTTTGGGCTGGGCTGGCCCCATCCATCCTCATATCGGCACTGGCCGGGGGCACTGGCCAGCCGCTGACAGTCTGACAGCTGACAATCCGACAATCCGACAATTCTACCTAGATACCTAAGACCGCGACTTATTTCCGTGTCTTTTCTTCGGATGCTACCGTACCTGCAGCTCCATTGCCAGACCAGGTTAGAATCCCTGGACAAGCGACTTCGAAGTACTATTTCAATCTAAGCTAGGTAGTCTCATCTAGATATCTCGCAGCTCTACTTCTGCTTGACTGAGAGAACGCGAGCAAACAGACATTCATTGGCCCCTTATTGCCCTTTCAACTCCAGGATTATGTGCGTTCGCGCTGGGCAACCCACCCTCGCTGGACCAGTAGAGATCAGCCCTATATCCCCGCATCAGCCAGCCATCTCTGACCCAAAGTCAATTGATCGGACCATCACTAATTACGGTATTTGAAGAAACGAACCAATATGGAGTAGTTCAAGGTGAATAATGGAGGACTGATTGGACTGGCCACAGGATGTACCAAGGGGAATCTCTTCTCTTGCATCCAGGGACCAGAACGTAGCACCCCCTGCCTAGCGAATAAATAAACTACACGAGACTATGCAACAGTAAGATACACAATGAGCTACAACTTACCTGCCTATCACATCGCAGCCAGAAAGAAATACTTACCCCAGATCAAAAAAAAAAAAAGCAGTATACATCCGTCTCCACCTGAACCCACCATCAAAGCACCAACCACCCCGTCCTCCTCCCCAAAAGCTCCGCCCGAAGCGTATCACACTCCATCCAACCGGGCTGATCCAAAACCCAAACTGTCGCAATGGACAGGTGCTCAACTACAAACGTCGCCTTTCCACTTCCATTTCCACCCCCAGCAATCTCCCCAGACTCAACAGCCGCAACAACAGCCGGCGATTTGCGTCCTTCTCCCTCGCGCGGTATCTCAGAAATTATCACCGCGTATGTTCGAGATGATGGCCAGTGGGCGGAGGTGTTGTTGTTATTGTTGTCGCGCGGGAGCTGCACGATGAACCATTTCCCTTGCGCTGAATGGCGGTCGTTGGGGTCAGTGGTGTGTGTGCATTTTATGGCGCATCCGCGCTCAGGGCCGGCGAAGGATGGCCTGCCGTTTGGAAACTGGATAATGAAGCCTCGGTAGTGAACCTGTAGTCCGAGCTGAGAATCCCAAGATTCAGGCCCAAAAGACGCAGAAACCTCAGTGTTAGTATCACCATCCCGCCCCCAATACGTAATCCTCCCCGTCCTAAAATTCAACAACGACCTCGGCGCCCATCTATAACCGCGTGTCTCAAGACGCGGATAATTATTAAAAATAACCCCCGTGTCGAAGCGGCCCAATTTCAATAAAAATTTCTCCATGCGTTCCTGTCCCGATTGTGCATCCGGCTTAGACGGGATAGCTAGGAAGTCACGGAGCGGTATATCGACGATCGTAGCAAGACAGATGATTTCATCCGCTAGACGAGACGTTTTCCGTTCGGACATCGCAGCCGAGAGCGGTTTATAAAGCGTCCATTTCCTGCTCGGGTCCGTTGCGCTCTTGAACGCGTGTTCGAGGAACGTATACTGCGTCACAAGGCGCATGCCTGCTTCGCCCGGGAAGGACAGATACACACCAGCGTCTTGTAACCTGCTAACATGGGCCTGGAGGTTATCGTGCAGCTCATAAATTTCGACGCACCGGTCCGCAAATTGGAAGTACAGCGCCTTTGGCAAAAACCCTTCCTGATGTGTCCAGAGCCTCTTAATCCAATTCGACTGATACACGCGCGTGATCACGTCGAGTGGATCTGCATCGGATCGCATAACCTGCAGCCAGTCGTCCAACACGAGAACGGCCTTTGCGTTGCTGTAGACGTGTCGCATGCTGGCGATTGCGTTGTCTCTGAGAGCCTTGTCCCAGACGGGGAGGCACAGCGTATCCATCCAGAACCCGATTCCGTCGGAGTGGTTTGGGTCAGATGGGATGGGTTTTCGGCCTTCCCAGGGAACTTTCTCGACGAGGCGTTGAATCAGGTCGAGTTGGCATTGCGGGAGGTTGTTGCTGTTTGGGTTGCCTTTGCCGTCTGCCCAGCTATCACACGTATACATTAGCGTCATCAGTAGGGGATAGAGGAGGGGAAAGGGGGTCATAGGACATACACATGCGAAACAGCCACATAATCCGGCTTCCGTTTCCCCTCAAAATGCCACTCGACAGACCAAAGCTTCTGCATCCCCTTATTCCAAAGCGCAATGGGCACAGCACCCTTCTTCAGAATCCGTCCGACAGCATCATTCCAATCTCTTTGCCCGCGCTCGGGACCGAGCTGTCCGCCGTACGCAATACTCTCAGGGCAGGTATGCCCGGGCGTCTGGACCGCGTGCCGCGTAACGTACATCTCTAAATCGTACTCGTATAGACATTGCGACGGGATACACCGCACATGATGGTCTAGCTCGGTTGGGTCTAGACCTTCTGATGCAGAGAGGTAGTAGACTCCGTCGATGGATAGTTGCTTCAGCGTAGTCGTTACGTCGGCGACGCACCACTTGCCCGTGAGTCGTCTAGTTAGGATCCGTGAGCGTGCATGGAGTGGCCAAGGGAGTCCGGCTGTCTCAGGGCCCAGTGAAGCCGCGACATCGCAGACTTTTATGGCGGTTTGTCGGAGCGTGCTGGCTAGTGCTATCATACTCGTAGAGATATCGTCGCGGACGGGCCACGGGCGCGGCTTGGACTGGTCGAGCGGGTAGGATTCATGCTCAGATTCATGATCAGGGGAGCAAAACCGATCGAGAATTTCCCCCACGACATGAAACATCCCTTCAAGCGTGTCCCAATCCTCACCTAACCTCCCCCTCCTCTTAATCCCCTCCGTCCAAGTAACAAGCAAACCCGGAAGAGACGCCGTATCAACGATCCTCGCCTTCCCCCTCCTCTCATGTGCCGACAAAAAATCCTCCGTGGAAACACTCACGCCTCCAAGATTGAGGAACTCAATAAGCAGCCCGAAGAATAACCACGTCTGGAAGAACTGCTCGACTTGTTCGGGTCGGCCCTTTGCGTGGAATCCGTTTGGGTCGTCGGATGCATCTTTCGTTACATCAGTGCCGCCGTGGAGTTGCGAATCGTTCCAGTTTCGGCGCGCTGGGAAGGAGTGGAAAGCTCCAGGTCCGTGTTCGTACCAGGTTTCTGGGGGCGCTTCGTAGGGGACGTGTAGGAAGGGGGGTGTACTAGGGGGCAAGGGGAGGTGGTTCATTGTTTTGTCTCTTTGGGAATTTTTTTTTTTTTGGGAAAAAGTTGAGTTGAGCGTGCTAAAGGCTAAGTAAGTAGTACGATCGATGGTTCGAGAAGGATGAGATCGGACGGGGCGGTGATGTAGGCTGATGTTATGGTATATAGCTAGCTAAGTCAGCCATTCCGGGTGGGAATAGAAAGATTAGGTAGAGATCTATTACCTTGAATGGGGACATCCTTGCAAGATTGGCTGGCTGGTCAGTTTCTGCTCAGGTCTGGATCTGGAGCTCCGCGTGCCAGTGGAGTGATTTGTGATGGGTAATGGTGGCTGGCTGATGCGGGGATGGAACCAATGCTCACTGGTCAACGTGCGAGAATGGTTACACGGCATGGGAAGATTCAAAATCACGGGAGGATGCCCTTCTCGATCACTGCATGGCCGTACTGTCCTAAGCCGCTGAAAAGGGTGCACGATGACACATCGTCTACTGAGCGGAGAGTATAGGGTTAAAATACGCGGCGTTTCCGGAGTCCTGGTTGGATGCGATGATGCCACTGGTGTATACATCAAACTCATTCGCTGTTCTATTCTTAAGAGACTAGTCCGTTCTAATAACTGACCAAAAGCAAATGGGGGTAGCAATTATCCAGGCACCATGCACTCAAGGGCACAAAAGAAGGGAAGAGTCAGAGATCTCCCCAAGCTCGTCTGTACTGCCACATAGCAACCCCAAAGAAAGCAGCAATAACAATCGTGGCCGCTGCGTCTTCAATAGCCTCGCAAGTCCGACGCATGGCTCCAGTGATTCCTTGACGCGCTCCGGGTTGACCGTTCTCTCGTAACCCCAGCGGCCGGGGGTTCAACTCACGCACAAGCTCCTCCATGTTCTTGAATTGTCCAGTCCAGCATTTCCTAATGACAGACCCACACCATATGCCGTCTGTATCGGGGAGATTGGGATTTTGTCGAAAGGGGAGCCGGATCTCATTCTCTACAACGCCCTTGTTCAGGTCGTATTTGATTTCTCTGCCGGTGATAAGCTCATAGATCACAGCGCCTAGCTCTCCGATATCTGTCTGAACCGATCGGCCAAATTTTTCCACTGTATCCATGTCTTCTCCGGGCTCGATGATTATCGCGTGGCTAAAGCCGCACATCTTGAGCGTGTTGTCCGCCTCCAAAAGGAAATTCGACGACGAGATGTCTCCGACAAGAACGTGGTTCTTGTGAGCCTGTGAAATGGCCAGAGCCATCTGGCGGAACCAAGGTAGGAGGATGTGTGGCGGCGGTTGGGATCGGTTTTGCTCCACGTACTCGCGTAAATTGCCCCTATCCTTGAGTTCGAAATGAGTCGATCGGTCTAGAAATTTGATGGCTCGCACTATTCTATCGGCATCTCCATCAGGACGTGGGTGCAAGTGATGGTATACCCGTCGCTCGTGCTGCAGAAATCGGGTTCTGTAGTCGTATCCTCCATTGTGGTCGAGTGTGTATCGCAGAGGAACCTTGACGGCTCTGTCGCCGAGTCGATAGACGACTGAGAGGTTCCAGATCCTAGTATCTGGGCCTCTGGTATTACTTGGCCTTTATCGTCATAAAATTGTGACGCCATGTTAAAAGAATCGATTGTACCTTGGATAAAGATGGCTAGGTAATCAGAAAAGGTTGCAATATGGTGAAGAGTCAACAAACAAAGACACAGCGAAGGAGAAATATTTTGCTGAGAGCTCGCATATCTTAAGGAAAGTGCGATGGTATCTCTACAACCGCAAAAGCGCAGAGACGAGCGTCCTTGAGGCAGCGGCCAGTATGGAAGGAGCAGAGGACTGCCCGCCTTCAGCGTCGAAAACAGTTCAGGCCAACCACGTAGAGCGAGTGTGCGTAGCATAATCGTACTGAATCCGCTGGCAGGCTTGGTGGCTACCAGCTAGCATGACTCTCTTTCACGATGTAGTTTATTCGGATACATACGACAAAAAATGGCAGCGTCTCAGGATTCAGCCCCAAGCTTGAATGTTCGAATGCCAAAGCTTGAGATTCAGCATCTCCCTCCTATTGATAGCTCACCAAGGAACCTGACTTCCCAGATCGACAAACTAACGCTTCGATCATTGAGCTACCGTAGCCCTAGCTGGTTGAGCGACGAAGCGTCCAAGCCTCCGGGTATGGTTCCCTCAAGGGGTTCCAGCCCGCGACTTGAGGTATGGGACAGTGGCATTGCCACACAGTTCTATGCGAGCGTTTGAAACTGCTAAAGGAATGAGTGGGCCCTGAACTTCCGAAGACCCTTGAGGACCCGCTCTCTTAGCGCTGGGATGAGGCCCATCGCGACGCAAATATATGAGCCAAGATGTCCTGTTCCTGTTATTCTGGATTGGAAAGTGAGAATAGAAGAAATGAAGGGGCACGGAAAGATGGTGAGACACGGTATGTTCTCCTTGATATTGATACAGCAAGAAATCTGAAGCTATATACAGTCTCAAACTGATACATGACCAAGCACGTCAAAAAAGCAAGCAACACTCAGCAGTTCAATCACGCAGAGCAGACATCCAGAGAAGCATCACCGGTGATGTCCCAGGTGATGTTCTCGCCGCAGGGGTTCTCGACCACATTGACCCCGGTGGCCTCGAGCGAGATCGACACGTCGCTTGTAATGGCAAACTCATCACGGGCCGAGATGCGGATGTCGCCTCCACCGCTGACAGTACCTCCGAGGATGGACACTCCGTAGCAGTTTTCGATGAGGATCGCGTTGTTCTCGGTGTCAGAGATGTCGACGTTGCCAATCTCAACACCACCCGACTCCGAAACACAGAAGATTCCACGGCCTCCTCCGCGAGCAATCACGTTCTCAACGAAGACGTTTGTCTCGTACCCGCCGTCCAGCTGGCCATTGGCGTTGGCCATACGAAAGGTCGCGTATCCGGTGCCAGTAGCAACATTGTCACCGTCAACAGTGCCAATCTGAGCATTTGTCGTAGACTGCAGAAGGAGACCGCACTCGCCGACGTCCCGAGCAATAACCTGGTTGATGGTAAGTCCATCAATGTTCCATGTCTCGACAGCGTGGCTGCCGGCGCCACTGATGTTGATAACATCCATCGAAACATCCGTGTTCGCAGCCTCATCGCGCTCAAATCGGATACCCAGCCCATCGCTAAGGTTCATCGTGATCTCACCCAGGGACAGACCCGAGACACCATAGAAGTGCATGCCAAAGTAGGGACTACCGGTAAGGGTAAGGTAAGGAATCTGCACGTCCTGTGTGTTCAGAGACCGGATGTTTCCTCGACCGCCCTCGTTCGCCTGAACATCGATTGTTCCGCAGCCTTCAAAGATCTTGCCGCTGTCAATATCGATCACGTTGGTGCCGAGGGAGCCGGAGGCGAGGACGGAAAGGCGCTGGCCGGAGCTGATTCCCTCGAGGCCAGCCTGAATGGCTTCGTAAAGGTCCGCACCGGAGTAGGCCTCAGTGCCGCCAACGGTAGTAACGAAGGCGCCTTCTTCACCGTCAACAGTGGCGTCGGGGGAGCCGGAGCCGCATTGGGCGGAAGCTGTTGCGGCGAGTGCCAGCACTGCCGAGGAGGTGAGGAGCTTGAGCATTTTGACGGGTAAAGAAAAAGAAAAGAATGTAATGTGGAGGATTGCCTGCTGTCACTATCCTCACCTTCAAAGGGTCTTCAAGACCCTTATATACCCTTTCTACCCTATGAAGCAGGCCGTTGTCTATCCCACACGCCAAGCAGGCACGAAACTCCTGACAGTGCAGATCACCAGTCCGTGGGCAATAAGACCTCCAATCACACCACCGTGAGTGTTTAGCCGAGCCAAGTCAGACATGACGTTCGGTGAATTGCTCCTTTTGATTATTTTTCCGGTTTCTGTTCTTGGGTTCCCCCTGCTGTAGTTGACGATGTCTTGGGTATTCAACCGATTGAGACTAGGGCTGCAGGAGACGTTCCGTGACTTTCGTCAAGTTGGACAGGGTTTCCCCACACGGTCGAACTCGAACTTCTCCAAGGCCCCTGCTAGCAGCTCCCATTCGTCTCATTTCCGTGAGACTATCCGTATGCCCGTTGACGGAGGTGGCTGCGGAGTCCCAATCTATCCAGCAACCACCGCCTCATCTCTGTACTCCCGGTTATTGTGTCTGCATGCGATCACTAGCTCTACAGTAGCCTGTGCGCTGTGGAGCTTACCGCTGAATTTGAGTCACGCAGACTTGGTTATATTCGCCGCGCTCTATAAATGTTTCGTATTCATCGCGGGAATTAAAGTCATAGCCAAGTGAAGGCCAAGCGCGGTGACGAGAAACTGCGGAAATTTTGAGTGCACGCCCATGGGGGCTGCTCCGCTTCGGGGGAATACTCACTTATGCATAGAATCTGCATGAGAAAAGCGCTCGTTGCTCGGTCTTGCTTCCCCCGATGAGCGCAGGTCGTACGGGGAGAAGATACTACGGAGATGTTCCACCGAGTCACTGACTGTCTCAATTTGCACCCCTTATGAATTGGCATTTTTCCTCCCTAGAAGAACAGGCGATATATCTTCCGAGAACTGAACAGTCACATCCCCCGCACAGTGTAACTCACGGCTCAGCCTCGAATGCAGAGCCTCACGCATGGAGTTCCTTCAGAAGATTGTGGCAGGCTTTGCGTCTGGAGCAGTGTCTAGTAGGGGGCGATGAGCTGGTGAAGGGTTGGGTCGGTCTGAGACCAGCTCCGATAATGTTGAACTGGAAGAGTAATCTCGCATAGTGAAGACTCGTCTTGAGGATAGCTAGTCATAGTAATTATGGAAGATGACAACTAATGAGTAAACGTTCATGTCCTTCGCACAATATTCTGACCCTAATATGCTTCCAGAACAACCATTATCTCAGGGATCACAACGGGATTGCCTCCTTTGTGTGTTGCGGGCTTGGAAACCCGATCCCGTCTAGGTATGCCAGCTATAAGCTCCGTTGACGACTTGAGAGCTGGCGTCTCACGCAATGAACCGACGCCCTGTATCGTTGATTCCTTTTTCATAGAGGGCACCATATCCTCAATACTTGCTCGTCGAGCAAAGGGAGTAGGGCAACGAAACTCTAGGCAATATCGACTCCGCGTATAAGTCAGCAGCTGCACAATGCAGTGATCGCCAAAGTAACTACTCGGGAGTGATTCTTGCTATTGGTCTTATAGATAATATACAAAAATTGAACCGAATTCTTCGTCATGTGGCGCAAGGCTCATTATCAAAGTCGTCTCTAATGCTGAGTCGACATTGAGGGGGGGTATATATTGAACGGATCTGAAAGATTCTTATAAAGGCCGAATGACGCGTGAGTTATTGCCCCAATCGCTTTGAGTCGAGGGCAATTCTCAGCAGTAACCGATGGTGCATTCAACAATCTTTAAATTTTGCTGTCCATTTCCACACCGAGCGCTTCCCAAGGACACCGGGTCCTGCGGTTAGGGCTAGTCATGTAGTACTGTATTGCCACACTTCTCCACAGAACCTGAGTATGCAGATCAACCGAGAAGCCTGGAATTTTATTCACGTATCGAGAGCATTCGTGATGATCTGAATCAGGGCTCCGTTGAAAACTTCTGCAGTGCCCCGGGGCTGACCCTAGACTCTGGGGGCTATACGTCCGCTGAGTAAACGGATTTACTTGTTCAACCCCCACAATAGCCCCCAATCAGAGTCGTTTAATTGGACAAGCAGGGGATCCGGAGTCGGACCGGACGCTTCTGCTGTGGTTACCGTCAGCTGATGCCCTGGTGCATGGCCAACGGCATCTCCGGCACATTCCTCAGCACCAGGAATATCCGAGACGCCAGGTCTTTGCGTACATGCATACTCCTTTGTTGCTTCGCATTAGTGGAGCTTAAGTCTTCATGTTGTCCAGCGTACTCGACGAAGGGCGCACAAAGCGGCGGCGCCGTGTCTATGCCTGCGATTCCTGCTACAAGAAAAAGGTATATCTAATTCCCCCAGTCTTCTGAGACATAATTCAGGAGGCTCTTCGGAATACTCCGGACATTTAATAATTGTTTCTTCTAGATCAAATGCGACGGCACGTTACCCAAGTGCGATTGGTGCCACCTCCGTAACATTCTGTGTACATACACCCGCAACCAGAAACCCTCTCAATCCTCATCGCGTAGACCTTCGCAGCAGAAGCCACAGTGAGTGCTCAACAAGTGCAGGGTCCTATAGCTGCTCCGGCAGTTCTGGGATCAGTACTAAAAACAGCAGGGACCACCTGACATCAGGCGCAAGTACGCCGATTGAACAAGGTTTGTACCCCTTTCCCCCAAGCCCACCCAACCCACATTCCTTGTTTTAACACGCATTGGCAGGAGGACAAGGCGTCCAATATTTATCTCGTCTGCCCTGCCCCACACCGGGTCCGCAGCCCGTCGCACCTCAAGGCTTCGGCGCCAACATATGCTTCGCCGGTCAGTCTCTCGGTAATATTGGCGGCTTCAACGGTCTGCCAGTCTTCTCTCCAGGTGGGATAGAGTGGATCAAAGCTCGCACTGGCCAGGAAGTGTCACTCGACTGGTATCAAACAGTACTGATCCAGGCTTCATGTGGCATCGGCGATGGTGATCATCCTCTGCCGCTTCCCGACATAAGGCTTCTCCGGCAGATGTTGGAAAGATACAAGACGTCTGTTAATTATCGACTGTTCCCTATCCTTAATCTTGCTTGTTTTGAACATACTATCCGCGCTGCCTATGGCCACGAAGTCTCCCACATCTCTCCCGGCAGCTTCAGTGCTAAGGCATGCATCTTTGCCTTTATGGCGCTCTCTTTGTTTTTCGCGGGCGACTCACAGGGCGATGCGATTATGCACACTGACAACTATGCTCGAGAGGTGTCCAAGACGATGCCTAATATTCTCAGCGAGTCCGTTACACTAGATGGATTACAAGCTATCCTCATGCTGGTAAGTCAGGCCTTGCTCGTCATGAAGGCACTGCGTTGGCTGCGACCAAGTGCTTTTGCTGTCAAGCAGTCTCCGCTGATATCCTGAGGCTGGAGCTTCTTTTGTCCTCGGCAGCACGCTACATCTTTCACCTAAAGGGGAACATACATCCAAAGTCCACAGAACATGACCCTCTCAATGCCAAAATACACGTCAGAAACCTTTTCTGGCTCGGTTTTATTCTAGACAAGGTGCTCAGCTTACGAACTGGTCTGCAGCCTCTCTTTGACGTGCTAAGCTGTGACCTCACACTCCCCGAAGGCAACGGTATCCACGACTACGATCCCACAGCCTTCCACACCCTCATCCGTCTTTCTCTCCTCAAATCGGACATATATCGCGGGCTATATAGCCTCTCTGCCCTGCAAAAAAGCGACGCTGACCTGCTCGCCACAATACGGACTCTCGACATCGCTCTAGAGGAGTGGTGGTCCTCCGTCCATAGACTATCCAACGACCCTAACAGCAACTTCATACTGGCCGATTTCGTTTTCGAGATGCAATACCACTACTCCATGGCCGCTATCCATCAAGCCAGTAGTCGGTGCACGGCTTGGGTTCTGAATCAGGACACCCGCGCCGCGGGGTCAAGTCTTGCCATTAGCATTTGCGCTGGTCGATCAGTCCTGAACAAGTTCCTTCAAGCGAGCCCGCATCTCTTTGGGCATCAACTCATGTACGTCTCCTCTCGTTTTCCTTCTCTGACCCCTTGATATCTGTTTGACTAATGATAATAATGATAATAGGCTCTGCCTCCCCGAACTAACACTTGCAACAATCCACCTCTTCTCCAACATCCTCATGAATCCGCTCGAACCGCGCAGCGGACAAGACTTGAATCTGATGAGGAAGGCGTTGACGCATGTGTGGAAGCACATGTGGCAACAGGCGCCGGTGTCGTTTACGGCGCAGGTGAGGCTCATCGAGAGGTTTATGGCTGATTTGCAGAGGCTGGCTGAATGTGCTATTCGGACGGCGGGGAGGAGTTGAAGCTCATGCGCTCAAGTCTGTCGTAGAGAGTGAGATTGCAGATGGCGTTGGACTTGTCCTTTTATACCCTGCTTCTGTAGAGCACCAATGGCAGTTCAAGTGCCAGGACATCTAGACATAGGCCATAATATCAAAAGCTCTATTGCTCTCTGTCTATGCACTTTGAATCCGCAAGAAATGCGTCATACGGATGTACGCGGTCACGGCATATCAAATGTAGTGTTTGTACTTGCTTTGGTGCACAGCGAGATGTAATTGGTTATTGCATAACGCTATGAGCCAAGATAAGAATAGCTCACAAGTACCATTTCAGCTCTTTACCACTAAAACAAAGGTCATTCATCCATCGAGACCATCAACATCGGACTTCGATCCTAACCATCCCTAGACCCTAGAAATCTTCCATCCGAAACACACTATACGAGGGCTCCTCATACGGATGAGCCCTGTCCCGTCAAGTTAGCCTGACCCTAGCAACCACCAACCCAGATAGTATAAAATGACAACACTTACCTCTTCAAAGCCTCCACCGCCCGCCGTGCAACATCCTCCCCAACACAAAGCGTCTCAAGCCTCAACTCCTCCGTCTGTTCTAGCTTCCCCACGCTTCCAATCGCCGGATTCGCCGCGTCCCCCGGCCGAAATTGCCCCGTGCCGCTCGTCACCCAGCAGCATTCGGTGTAGTTTCCGGAGCCGGGGTATCGGCCTGCGCCGGCGCCGAAGAGCGCGGCTTTTACGGCACTGAGGGCGGAGGGGGGGAGGTGGGTTATTAGTTTGTATTTTGTGAGGGTGGAAGTCATGGTGGTGAGAGTGGCTGTGGGGATGGGATGGTGGGGGGGTTTATTCGTTAACTCGGAAAGAAGAGTCTTTGATTGTGATGTGATGATGTGGTGGCGAAGAGTTGGTTAAGATAGAGTTGAGGGGAAGGTTGGATCAGACGCCGGGTTATGCTTAGAATAGTGGGGTTGGAGCCCCGCTTGTACTACGAGGCAATCTATGCTGACAAGTATAAGCATGCATGCAGTCTGCGGTGCTACATTCCTTTTATCTAAGCAGAGTCAGGCAAACATGGAAGGTTTGAACAGAAGGCAAACAGTGGCTTTTGACCTCAGTCAATGGTAACACCCGACAAAACAACACAAACGAACCGAAACGCGCAATTCTGGGACAACAAACAATCCACCCACCTGTGACCCGTCTCAGCCGCTGTATACATACCTCTGTGTTTGCACATATCCAGTCTTCTAGTGAGCCGAATCCAAACTGCCACCCGAGCCTGGCGACATATGCTACCCCCAAAGTCTAGGACTCACCCTAAGCCCGCAGCAAGTCTAGTAAACATATCTAAACCTCGCATCTTCATCATCCTCAAGGTGATTACCCCCTCCCTTTGCAACCCTCTCCTCAATAAAACTCCGCGCCGAGATCCCCAACCGGTCAGCCTTCCTGTTCCTCATCCCATAAAGCACACGCAATCCCGTACAGAGTCCGATCGCAACGGCGTTCGTGACGACGATTGTTATTTTTGCGGGGATGTAACTGTCACATACACTCATTAGCTCATCTGTTCTCTTCTTCTCCTACCTGACTTTATTTCCAAGTGGTAGACTAGAGTGCATTAGGTGGGCTAGGTGGGCAACATACTCAGGAGCATCCCTAGCCTGAAACGTCTGCGGGCCAATAATATTCGCAATACTAAATCCCACACTGATCATCGCGCACCCAGTTACTTTCCCTGTATACCGCTTGAAGTTCGCGCCTGTCCAGGTGAAGATCAGAACTGTGGGTGCGACTGTCTGTTCAACACCAAATCAAACAAGTCAATATCTCCATTACCGAAAGAAATAAACTGAGAGTCGTCGGCAATACCGTGTTAACCATATAAATCCCCACCAACAACCCTGCCTGGTTACTTTCAGGCAAAAAACTCATAAGACAAGCCCCCAACAGTGTCGGGACGAGCAAAACGTTTATCGCCAGCCACCGCGCATAGCCCCGGCGAATCGCATACGTGGACGCAATCGTCGACGCGATACTCACCACCCCACTCGGCGTATTCAGCAGCGCGCTTTCTTTAGCAGTGTACCCGAATCCGCGAATTAGGATTGAGGAGTAGGTTACGATTACGCCGGAGGGGATAACGGTTAGGATTGTCAGCAACATGAGCAGCCAAGACTGTGGGTCGATTAGGGTTGTCCAGATGGAGTCGCCGTGGAAGATTTTCTTGCCGACGCCTGCGGAGTCCGCTCTGAGTCGATCTTCGAGGCGTTCTTTTTCAGATTGATTCAGGAAGGTCGCGCGCGATAGTGAACTAGGTAGAACGAAGAGGACCAGGAACCCCGCTGTAACATTCACGAGTCCAATGACGAGGAACATTATCCTCCAACCGGAGAGAGATAGATTTGCGGGGGCATGCTGAGCCCCGAAGGAAATCAGTCCGCCTAGGATCTGGCCTGTCCCGAGACCGCAGTACCACAGTCCAAAGCGCGGTGTTGCTTCGCGGCGGGTGTACCACATGCTTGTGTAGATTGTGAGGGCGGAGGCTGGAAGCATTCATCAACCAAATTTATCTGAGGATAAAAAGGGGAGGGTCGAAATACCAATAACAGCCTCCGTCATCCCCAGCAGAATCCGCAGCGCCAGGATATCAGCGTACTTCTGTGCCGCTGCAGAACAGCATATCGTCACGCCCCAGACGAGGATGTTGCAGCCGAGGACTTTTGTCACGGGGTATCTTTGGAGGAGGATTCCTGGCACATTGTTTCAGTATCATCTTGGGGTTCTGTTCTGGAACCAGATCTTGGGTTGGGAAGCTAAGTAGGATGGTGCACCTACCCTGAGGAAGTTCTGCAACACCATAAGCAATAAAGAATGCCGTCGCGAGCCAGGAGAAGTCGTTACCTGACATGCCGAGGTCGGATTGGATGCCCATTACGTTTGCATACTGCATCGCATCAGCACTTCCCCTGATTGAAATGCAGAAGTCGAAGGGGGAGAAGTGGATACATTCAAGCACACTTTATCCAAGAATTGCAGGAAATAAGCTAGGAACATTATCGGCAGGATGCGCCAGTCGATGCGCCGGAGGAGGGCGTGGTCGGAATCGGATAATGCGGGTGGGCTTTCGTTGGGCTCGGGCGAGACCATATTGCTAGGATCTTCAATGGTTTGTTTCTGTTCTTTTGTTTCCATATTCTCTTGCTTGTCTCGCCCTACTCTGCTGACGGGATGTGAAGAGGTAAAGCAAAACTAAAAGCTAAAGACGGAGGAAGAAGACGTGCATAAACTGAGCGGGCGTGACACAGGAAAAAGGAAATATGCTGCGACCCACGGAAACCTTCCTACCTTACTAGGCAGTGCTATATACCTTACCCGGGAATTCACGTGTTTATCAGTGCATACCGTGTTTCATGTGTTGCATGGATTAGGGTATCCCTGCCACTTGGGGGTTGGGCTACGATCTTAATGCCCACTAAGGGTTGGTTGATCGAGCACTAGAATTTCTTCTGGTATTCTTGGCTAGCTAGGTACGGTATTAAGTCCACACGATTGGCGGAATTCAGAACCGAGATCGTATCCATGACGGGGATTATTCAACCGCTCCTGAAGACAGAATAGGATACAACGTGAAATCGACAGACAAGCGTGCTCTGGACAAACTCGCAGATGAGGAGGACCGTAGATTAGTACGCTGGCAGACCGTTCAGGCAATCATGAAATTTCAAGCCGCAAATATATCAGATGCATCACATATCAGCCGAGAACAACGCCGGATCCAACACAAACGGACTCTGAACCTGCTGCTGCTCCCAGTCCGACTCGGAGACCGTACAGTCGGGCCCCCAATTGACACCCTCATGCTGGAGTTTCACATAAGCCTGTCTCCGCGAGGACCCTGCACTTTCATCACTGCGCCATCGACTCCTAGCCGCTGAGCTTGTCCTGGACGAGAACCCTGAAGTTTCTGGCTCGTCCGGCTCAGGAAAGAGAACATTAGACATGTCCAGGCCCTTGGCCTTCGCGATGCGCCGGGCAAAGCTATAGCTTATTTCAAATGCGCGGTGCGAGCTGGGATCGTCTTCGGCCATTCTGTGTAGCCAGCGAAGGGCTTTCTTTGAGGAGGTGAGGATGGCGTCGAGGCCGTGCTCTGGCGGTGGTTCTTTGCTCGGTCCCTGGCTCCGACTTTTCCTCTGGCGCTCGGGCGTCTGATCCCTGTGTTGGACAATGACACCGTCAAGCTTGTTTGTGGCGGGACCAATGGATAGTTGGATGAGCAGGACGGTGAGGGCCTGCATGATGAAATGCAGAATGCACCACCAGGGTGTCTTTTTCAGAATCCAATTCGTGTCTGGCATGTCGGGGAGAACGTCCATGAGGGCCATAGCGGAATGCACGCAGATTTTGGCAGTGTCGTTGCCGAAGCGCGAGCGTGGGAAGCGAATGTTTGTTCCTGCTTTCATGTCCGAGCGCGTGAGACACGGTCGGGCGAGAATGATCTGCGAACTGTAGAACTCTAGAGCGAGGCTGACCTGTACCTTGGAGTTGCGATCTAGGTTGAGTTCGCCTTCCTTGTTTGTGAATGCGAAGGGGGCCTGCAGATTGGAGAGCCACCTGTCAAGATTCTTCTGATGGTGTGGAATCCCGCTCTGCCCTGTCTCTTTCATGGCTGTTAGGCTGTATACAGCCAAGACGGCTACGTGCGTGATGAGAAAGAGGTCGACGGAGTGGAAGAAGTAGAGAGACTGGCTGGCAGGAAAGGATTGGAACCACCGGGCGCGTTCTTCAAGCCGTGAGTCATCGGCATGTATAGTCCACTGAAGCCGTTCTTCTTGCTCTTGCGTGTTAGCGAGCAGCTCCTGCAACTCAGGACTGTGGAACGAGCCCTCGTCATACGGGACGGGGGGGCGTAGTGACATGGAGCGGTAATCGGCGCACGGCGCGCGGCCGGTCATGCTAGAGAGAAGATGCTCAAGGGAGAAGATGGACCACCAGATCCGTGTGCGAATCTCCTTGGAGACGGGGTCAATCTGGTCGCTCAATGCGCGGAGATTGAGGCCGAGCGAGACGGCCGAGCGCACGGCGCGGCCATTGACCTGCCATGCACTAATTAATTAATTAAAAGAGCGGTCCGGTCGGAAATGGGGGTGGGGTACGTGCCGGTTGACCTGGCCCAAGACGAGATAGTAGAGTGTAAGGAGGAGGTTGTACTGGACCTGGTGGAGGTCTGCATGTTCGACTCCCAGATTGCGCGTGGTAGTCAGGGCGATTGCACGAGATAGGAAGATGCGATCGTCGACGTCCCTGCCTGCCACGGGGTCTGTGAGCTGGAAGAGCTTGGCGCTAGTTGCCAGGACGAGATTGAGCACGGCCAGCCATGTGCTGGGTGCTTCTGCAGAGCCGCTGTAGGCTTGGTGGAACTGCGATGTAAACAGGGGCTGGTAGAGGAGAGGAAACGCCGGGGATATCGACTCAAAGAACATGCTGACCAGTCGCGCCGCCCATGACCTGGGGGGCAACAGTCTTGGATCTCCGGGGTAGTATGGCTCAACGATCTGAATGTCATCGATGTGGTAGCTCATCGCCGTGATGGATTCCTCTGTTGGCGACTCTGGCCGAATTGCCCCGTCCAGCTTGTCGGCTTCAGTCTCGAGTTTCTGCATCCATGCTATTTCCGACTCCTTGCCAATATACCCTGCCGCTCTACTCTCTATGCAGCGATTGGGGTCTTCGGTCAGAGTGTCGACTTCATTGAGCGAGCCGACTGAGTCGGGCGATGCATCGGACGACGAGCTGTTTTTGCGAAACTTGGACCTGGACGAGCCGGGGATACTATTGATAGACTAGTCACTGTCAGCCTGCCATGCTCTATTCAACAGGAAATGAGAGATGTGCCGCAATCGCATGTTTGAGTTCCGCTTCTACATCCACATTCTCGACACTGCTCTCCTCCACGCTCAAGACAGACCGCTGCTGGCTTTCACCCTGGGCGCGTTGTTCCTTCATGTTCGACAATAACTCGCCAAGTCGTGCCAGGTCGTTCTTCTCAAAGGGCCTCGACCAGCGAATCAATGAGCCGATGCAGCGAAACAAGTTCCTGCTCCGCTCGTCGCTGCGCAATCTTCCTGCGCCGATCGAGCGTTGTCGCAAAGACACATTCCGTGCCCAGTTCAAGGCATTTATCACAAGGCTGACTCCCTCGGCACTGTACCAGTTAGTCGTGGGCATTTGACACGGTCGCTAATACCCACTCTCGACTTTCGCGCCTTGCAAGCTGCACAGGCGGTCGACCTCTTCGTCCGCTTCGGGATAGACAGGCTCGATCTCGGATTCGCGTCGGTGGGGAACGGGGCAAGGAAAGGGAGCGACTGGTAATTCGAAGTTGACGCCATTCCTGGGTCGGTAGTTGCGAAGGAAGAAAGAGGACCTCGAGAATCCTTAGTGGCGGGTGTTTTTAGCAGTCCAGCGATGGAGCATCCCTCTGTCGTACCCCGCCTTTCTATGACTTCATAGCGGGCCCCAATCTAAGCCTCAGACTGCAGTTCCTGCCATTGGCATATCTCGGACGACCACTGCGGGTCAGGAGATTGCTTTGTTCCACGGAACAATTCTATCACTTTTCTACGAAGTATATCTTTCTAACCATCCGATGCATGCCGTTTCTCGATATTCTGCGACAGCACAAGCACGACCCGCCACTCTTCTCGTTGCCACTCCAGACAATCCGGAGTCGCCCAGTACCTCGCCTATGAGTATTGACTTCTTTCTGATTGGAGTCAATACAGGCGTTCTCCACCATGGTTATCGAGATGACACCTGCTAACCCTAGAGTTGCTGGCCTGGACCCTAAGAGCGCCAGTAGAGTGTCTTGGCAAATAGCGGAGCCTTGGCACGAGGACCCTGGGGTGAGGACCCTGCGAGTCCTCTAAATAGATAAAAAAATATATTAAACTGATTAAAGACATCTCCAACTTCCCGCCCGCCAAAATGCACCTCTTTTGCCCCCTCCTACTCGCCTGCGTCTCAGCAGCAGCAGCAGCAAAAGCAACCGAAGTCCCCGCCGGCGCCGGCCAAATCCCAATCCCAGACCCAATAACCCAAGTCATCGTCAGCAACATCACAGAGTTTCCTCCAAACCCAAACCCGCGCCAAGAAGCCGAGCACAACCGCCTACATCATCGATTACGCCACTCAACAGAAACATGGAATACCAGCCACCCGCGCCACCGCCTCCTCATGGCCCTGTACGGGTTCACGCGGTACAAGGAGCGCAATCTGGCGGAGGTGAAGCGGTGGCGGGAATTGTATAAGCATGTGTCTAAGAGTCAGAAGAAGGTCGTTGAGAAGATCATTGGGTATTCCAGGAAATTGAATACCGCTGAGCACCTCTTTGAGGATAATGATGCCATTGCGAGGGATATTGTAAGGGTTGGAATGGCGTTCTATGACATTAAACAGGAAGAACTTGATGCGTTTGTGAGGGATATGGAGAAGGAGAAGAAGGGGCCTGACCGGACGAGTGTTGTTCAGGCGATGAAGCATTTTGTGAGGGATTGGTCCGAGGAGGGGCGTTTTGAGCGTGAGGATGCGAATAGGTGTATCCTTGACAATCTCAGTGGGGTGGAGCGCTCGGAGGAGAAGCCCATTCGCGTCCTAGCACCAGGCGCAGGAGCAGGTAGACTCGGCTACGAGATCGACGCTCTAGGAGGTCCTCATATACTTCCCGTCTCTAGTTATTTTGACTCATATTGACAGATGCAGGCTTCGAAGTAACAATAAACGAATGGTCCGCCTACATGAACCTCGTTCACCGCTACGCCACCCAAATCAGCACCCCTAACAGCCTCACCTACTACCCCTACATAGACTGGTGGTCGCACCACGCAACGACAGCAGACATGCAGCGCGGCGTGTCCTTCCCCGACTGGATCCCCTCAACTGCAACCTCAAACATCGTAATGGCCGAAGGCGACTTCACAACCCTCTTCCCCGACGACTCCGGGCAGTACGACGTAATCGTCACGTTATTCTTCATCGATACAGCGCGGAACCTAATGAGCTACCTGGAGACCATCCACCGATTGCTGAAGACAGGCGGGACATGGATTAATCTGGGCCCGCTGCTTTATGGTACTGGGCCGTGGTTGCAGCTTTCTGTCGATGAGATTGTAAAGCTTAGTGAGGCGTTGGGGTTTGAGTTTGATGTTTATGATGAAAAGGAGCCTGGTGTTTGTGGAACTCCGACACCGGGAGAGGGATTAGATGGGAAGGCGAGGAGTATGTATGTTCCGTATGCGCAGAACTCGAAGGGGTTGAGTCGGAATGCGTATGATGCGCAGTTTTGGCGGGCGAGAAAGGTATAGCCAGATCAAACTAAACGAGGTCATGGCGGAAGACCGGAAGGGGTATCAATATACGGAGTCCGAAAATAGAGTATGCCTATATGATGGGAAAAAAGTCTTTGTTCAAGCATTCATGCAAAATAATAGTAGATTCCAGCCTCCAGTATTTGAATGGCCTTTCGAACAATGAATGCAGATATGCTAAAGGCGCAGAAAGGAGAACGATTTCTTTTATGTGAGCCTTGGTCATTCATTTGAGACAAAAGGCATTCATTCCAAGCAAAGACCTTTCAGAGGCAGCGTATATTAACTAGCTCCTTATAAATAGAATGGAAGCACGACAGTCTTACCTGCTGCGCTGCAAAGTACTCTTCGTTGCACTCAAGAATTCTATCACTAACCTGATCTACACCATCGCACCCCAACCCTACCTTACAACCAACCTCAAGCACCACCATGTCCCCATCCCCATTATCCCCCCCGACCAACCAAACCCAGGATCAATGCCGCCCCTTCTTCCTCCGCACAATGTGCACGTCATGCAAGACCCTAGCAAAACCCTGCATAGCCGGCGACATGGCCCGCTTCATCCCAACCCGCTCCCTCATCCAGCCGCGAAACACGTACCCCATGATCTTTGAGATCAGCACGAAATGCCGCTTTGATATACAGCTTATTGGGCCAGCGTTGGGGAATCAGATCAAGGCTGCGTTGGAGCCTTGGCTTAAGGAGGGTATGAGAAGGGGGGAGGTTAGAAGGTTTCATTTGTTGATGAGGGAGTGTTGTTCTGAGTTGGATTCGAAATCTTGTATGACAGTGTGTGCAGATGCGGAGGATGGAGATGGAGATACCGATGTCGACGCAAGTACAGACGCCGACGCAGGTAATGAAACAGATACTACGAAGACCACAGATACAGATCTATGGGTTCGCGAGAGTCGTCGTCAGAGCCGCGAATTCGGTACCAAAAGTCGAATGAGTACCTGCACGACCGCACCTGCAACACTAGCTGCAGCTGTGGCTGCAAATGCAAATGCAAATTCGGAGCCTGCATCAGAACCACCAACGCTAACACCCCTAGGCCTTCAAATCAGCATCCTCGTCGACTTCCCATCGAGCTATATCACGACACGAACTATCCTCCCGGCTCTCCCGACAAAGATTATAGACGAGGAAAATGGGATCAATGTTCTTTTTAATGAGGGGGATGCCTGGAGCGCGAGGCCTGCTCTTGGGCCGGGTCTCGCTAAGAGTGATAGTGATGGGAGCGCTGATGGCAAGAATAAGGGCTCTCCGTCCCCTGCGCGCCAGTCATACGATTCTGCTTATTATCGGCTCGAGTGGTTCTCGGAGCTGGTTAATGCCTCTGGTCCGTGTATGATCTGGTCGAATTTGCCGCTTTTTGAGGGGAGTAGTGTTTGGGGCGTTGAGGAGCAGGGGAAGAATTTCGTGTTCAGGCCTTAGTTCTTCGATTGACAAATGGGGCTCTCTGATGGTGGTTATATTTTCGTTTGTTGTTGGGTTCTGTTTGAGTTTATTGCGTTATCAAGTCTTGCTGGGATGTAATGCTGATCTGTTTTCGGCTTGCATAAATGAATGATATCTGTGGCTTCTTCCATATATCGTTTGACCAATTTGAAAGATTAGGTATATATGGTCTTAAAAGCCTTGGATTCAAATCTTGGGCCCATTTGTCCTCTATCGCCCGTTGTATTTCTTTTGCGCCGATATAGTATCATCCCCGCGGTAGTTCCAGGGCTAACCCATCATCTTGTCATACCTTTCTTTCCTTGTGTCCAAAGATTGGTCACGCGTAATAAAGGCACGAAGGCGGAGTGAATATGCAAATAAGACAGGAGACATACGCAATGAGAGTTTCCTCAAGTCTACTAAATTTTGAATGCAGCTTCTGGCACAGATGGGCTTTTCGATTTGTGCAAAACGAGTATTGTAAGGACGACGGCGACTCTCATGCAGTATAAGCTGTATATCTACTCTCCGTCAGTGTTCTTCCAGGCGCTTGGTATTTATACTGGTACGCACGCAGTCTAGAATGAACTATACAATGGTGCAATAACAGGGTCTGATGGCGTAGATGGACAGTGCCAAAGCCCGGCTAACCGAAAGCGCAGGCATCAGGCCTTCGGTATGCCGACAGCCATAAATCCTTATCATAACGTTTTGACAACCATTCAGACATGTCAAGGACATGATGGGATAACAGGAAAACCCTCATTCTGCTAGGCCGAGGTTGAGTACTTCAGACATCATCCCGGGCTCCCAACTGATCACAAATCTCACCGACTCTTATTCTGGCTGTCCGCCGTTCCGTATCATTCTCTAGCACCAACTCCGCATTTCTCATCTATCAAGCCGTTCTAGCCAAGTGTTGACGTGTACAACCCCTCAGCCCCACTCATCCTATTCGTGGCCCGCCGCAGAGCCCAGGTAAACTGAAGGCTGGCATCCACCGTTCCACCCAACCACCATAGATCTCGATGTAGTACGCGGGGTAATATGGGGGCCAAAAAGATCGACATGTTATGCTCTGACATGGGCCTCGTATGCGTACTTCTCTCAGGCATTGCCAAGCTGTCAGCACCATCATAGCCAAGTCAGCCTAGGTTAGGTGTCTAAGAGTCAGGTAAGACAGGAACGATGTGAATGTGAATAACGCATTGTCAGGCCTACAAGAAGCAGCATAAAGGAACTTATTGGTTGCCAATTGAGCAGCGTATGAAGATAAATAGGTTTACTCTGGGTTATGGTCCACTCGACCTGCGCAGTGCCCTTTTTTTAGATATCCAAGATGTCCCTTCGCATCCACCCAACAATGGCCTGGTCTTACCAGCCATGAAGATCATTTCTAGAACTAACTTCTAAACCGCTCAGCCTCTCGCTCGATCTGGGGGCCCCTATTTGCTCCAACGCACCGCGTCTCACCTGGTAACCTGCAGGGTTGGTTCATCCAAAGTAGGTATGGATCATCGCGATGTCTTCATAAGCTTAGGTAGGTTGCCAACTTATCCATCAGGTCCCTACCTGTAAGGCCCCCGGCAGATCTCAGTGGCTGAGCTCTTCACACATCCTTGGCGTCGATTGATTGGAGCCCGGATCTTGGCCATTCACGGACAGAGTCCGATGGCTGACGGACGTCCTGCAGAGTTTCCCTGAATGGGCGTGCCAATGCAACTTGGCGCAGGGTTACTCCTTGTCCTACTTGCGGACTTTGAGGAAGGTCGTACAGGTTTTTCCACACCCATGATCATGTGTGTCTTTAATAGGTTGTATCGTATTGGCGTCAGGACGAGGCTATGCACTGCGTATCCATGATGCGTCGACGTGGGCGCGGGTCGCGGCATTTTCTCTAAAGTAGAAGGTAGATAGATTACAGCACAAGGAAGGACCCTGTCAACGGCGAAGACCGAGGGCTCAGTGTGAGAAACGAGTAAGATGTGAGATGGCCTGAGAATTAGGGGAGTCTGACCCCGTCCCTCGCAATAGCAGGAAGGGGGTCAGAAGCATAAATAGCCGCCTTTCTCCCCAGGTTCTTCATTCCTCCTTATCATCGCACCGTCAAACCAAAATCATCT
The DNA here is from genome assembly GCF_047715775.1 of Aspergillus undulatus. Taxonomy (NCBI): domain Eukaryota; kingdom Fungi; phylum Ascomycota; class Eurotiomycetes; order Eurotiales; family Aspergillaceae; genus Aspergillus; species Aspergillus undulatus. The sequence continues at coordinate 196,608 of NW_027396657.1, forward strand.
TTACCTACTCAATTGTCCAATCAATCTATTCATCTGTTAACCAAAATGCGCGTCATTGCAGCCTTCACTGCCCTCCTGGCCCTGGCCTACGCTGCCCCCAACGCCCTCGAGGTCGAGAAGAGACAGCAGGGAGAGAACTGTCAGGTACGTACACGCATTTTTGCGAAGCCTTGACTTGAACAGACTGCTTATCTGTGAATAGGAAATTTTCTTCCCCGATAGCTGCGCTGCCCACGGCCTGGTCGAGTGTGATGGTGCCGCCGCTATCCGCATTTGCTGTGTATGTTCTGCTTCTTCTTTACGTTGGTATTCTTTGGGCATCTGACTGATTGTCGCAGACTCGCTGCTACTAAGAACCTTGCGTCAAATGGAGGAAGACCGTACATTTGTCCACAATTAACGCGGATTGATGTTCTACTGATGAAGGAAAAAATGAGGAAATTACCGGAACAATGTTCATAGAAAGACACTCGTTATGAGAAACTAAAATAAGAAACCAAGTCATATGAAAGACTATGTGCCGTGATTTTGTTTACTGACAGGAAGGCCCCTATATTCTTGGATGCTTGCAATGGCGAGCCTGCAGTCATCGACTAGTGCTATAATTTTCAGTCCCGCCTATGTATAGCGGTAGAGGCGCTGACTAGGCGAGACTGGTCCAGCTTTGTCTGACATCTCCTCGAAACCCCAGGAAAGCAGACTAAGACCAGTCGTAGTTGATTCACATTGTCCAAATGACAGCCCTGCGACATGACTACAAGCCGAGAGAACCAAGAGAGTCTCTTGTCTTCAACCAGACAGGGATAATCTCTAGAGAAGGTAAGATTGTCTAGATAGCAATCGTGACTGCCGTGCGGCCTGATCGTTCATATGACACTCCACACTCAGAAGCCAGGGCTCTCTTCCTATGACTAGTCCTAGGCTACCTAACCTTTTGCGAACGCTCTATTGCCGGTCATACGGTCTAACGGTTTCCCAGGAATTCCGTGGCCAGTCTACCTTTTCGCCGTCGGTATGATTTTATCGCATTAGGGCGCCTTAATGCGGGCTGATTAGGAGTAATCGACCAGCAGTGCGTAGTGGGATATCAAGGATTATACCCCGCTTCGCTATCACCGAGACACGGATGTGCGGCGGTTACGTTACGGTGTGGTATGAAGCCAACTCAGTTCGTTACACCCCCAGTCGCCGATATTATGTCGAATGACTCCCAACGTATATTCTAGTCATGTTCTATGATCTAATGTATGATATATGGCACACTTGCAGGGCGTAGAAATCAAAACTCTATTATGTTGCAATGGTATGTAATTTAGGGCTCTAGTTTCTCACTCGGCAAGTGCCCTTTGCTATCCTCAGACTGAACCGTCGGGAGGGCCCTGGGGGTGGCAGCTGGCCTGAAAACCTCGAACCCTTTTTCTTTCTTCTTCGGCCGACCCTTCCACGGCCATGTCCTCGTTGTAGTGGGCTGTCTCGAACTTTCTGAATCCGCATGTGGGTCCGGTCTTCTTGGGGCATGCGGATGGTCTCGGTGGTGGTAGAACTGGTCAGATTCACGCTGAGCATAGTACTCGGTTGTATGCGGAACTTCGGTAAAGTCATCCAAGGAAGCAAGTTCAGCGCTGTCCGTATTGGATTCACTATCCTGGCTCCGGCTTCCTTGTGGAGAACGAATAGACAGAGGGGAGAATTCTAAATCGTTATTTGACCCGGGGGAGGCCGTGTGGCTTCGAGTAGAGCTGGGGGAATGCGCGGTGTCTGAAGGAGAACGAGAGCTCCCCGACGATTCAGGGCGACCGGAGGATCCAGGGCAACGGGATGATGATTTTCTTGTATGTGGTGTGGAAAGTCCTAATACTTTTGAGTCAGTGGAGGAACTATACCGGGTTATGTCCTTGGAAAATGGGTGCAAACCTTCTGGGTCAAGGGCAGATAGATGGGCGAACGAGAAGCGTCTCTCTGGTCTGTGTGAGAGCTGCGCGATGCCAAATACCTTGGGATAGTCAGCGACGTCCGCTTTGAACTTGCTAAGGGTGCGAACTCACCGGAGCTTTGCTTGTGGGATTGGGAACTCTCGGCTCTGAATCAAGCAGACCGTGTTTGTAAAGAGTGTATCGAAGGGGCTCAAAGACACAGTCGACTACTAACCCCCCGACTAGAACAAGGAGATGTAGAGACAGTATGCAGTACGCAACTATTCCCTTTGTGCGGTCATTTGCTCCAACTTGAGGAACAAAAGCGAAGCTCATCAGAACAGCAGCAAGCCTAGCTAACGCCAGCAGTGCAGGCCTCCATGTAAGCCCAGAGTGAAGATTCCAAAAACCACATGCAAGTATCCAGGTCTCACAACCCAGTAGAATAACGATCTGTGCCAGACCAGACAGTTGTAGTCCACCAATCGCAATGGCCCTAATGAATGGTATGCCATACAATGTATAGAAGCCCCAATGTTGGCCAATGCTTCCAGGCAGGAAGGTATGCTGGAAAAACACGGCCTGTCGATCCGTTTTCTCAAGACGGCAGACGACTAGAACAAGCATCCCGGCTAGAATAGCGACGGCAATTAGTGCAAGGGAGGTATGGTACACCGGGAACCACTGCGCATTGTTCATTTGGAATAGTGAAAAGCAGAGGAGCGGGAGAAGGAAGTAATCAAGCACAACTCGGACGATACCCCAGCCAGTTCGGCGAAGGACGGCCGGAAGTTGCACCTTAAGATAGGCCCCTGCACTTGGTGGCGACAGTGACTGTGATGTATATAGCTGGGATATCGAATGGCAGATAGATCCCAGCTGGATCATGACGATGGTACCAGCAACCAGGAGAGCCAGGTTCACAATCGAGTTTGTCCACAGATCGCTCGTCGTGGTGCTTCCGAGATACTGCGCCATCTCCTCGAGTCCATACGTAGCGTTGACACTATACAAACCATCCTCAACGCCTGGGTAGGTAAATTGATGTGTGACAGGCCAGTTCTTGAAGATCAGCGACGACCAGCTTAGACAGCTCATCGACGCCCGGAAGAACCCAGGATAAGGCAAGGTCAGACACCCAGTGAGAAACATGAACTGGATATGATGCAAGCAGGGACCCAGTCCTGGTATGGCTGACTCCACCGGATCTCGCAGATCATTTTCAAGCTCATACCGGAAGCTGCTGCTGCGGCGTTGCTGGTACGTCTTGAATGCGCCTGTGACTATCCCGGAAAGAATCATGATCGCTAAGGGAAAACCCATGATGACCTTTGGAGCAACTGATCCAATGTACGGCGTGATCTGAGCACGCATGCACGCAATTTGCGTCTCATTCAGGTAAAGCTGAATCGTCGTGTCGAGACTGCTGAAGCGAAACGAATGGTCCAGAGGAAAGGCAGCCTCGTATACTGCATAGGTCCGCCAATCATACCTTTGTTTGTTAGTCATTATTATTATTGTTTAGTCCTGGCGGATATCTACCTTGGATTGGTCTTCGACGTCAAGCTAGGGCAAGTGGCATTCATCCTCCACGGTTTACCGTCTGCGACCGAGTTACCCAGAACTCTTGCGTCCAGCATCAGCACAGCTGATGCTCCATTTAACTCCTCACATCGGTCGTCTAAAAAGTCGCCCGTCAATTCCAGGGACAGTGAAGTAGTGTCGCCATCGTTGTCCAGCGAGCCGGTCAAGGAAGAAGTCTCGAACACCGGTTCGGTCAATGCCTCCACCTCCTGGCCGCACGGCAAGTGCCGAATGAAGGCAGCATGCGTGCAGGAAACCAGCAGCAGGAGCCAAACGAAGAGGCCTTTACGATCCATCAGCAGTACGCTTGTCCATGAAATCAGGCAAGATCCAGGGGAAGGGCAAGAGCGACCAGTCTCAAGTGTGGCATTCACAAGCCTCAGCCACTGGAAAAACTTTCGCCTGATAAGTAATGGTGGAGCGTTACTTGTCTGTCCTGCCAATCGACATCTTGCCCTGACTTCGCGCGACGAGAGTCTCCACGGCACTGGTCTTTATAGACCGACCCACTTCATCGCCACCCTTACAAAGCTGCACCTTAAGAGGATGTTATTCAGCTTAATATATGACGGACCTACATACTACAAATTGACTCAGCCTTTTTTGCTTATGGCCTGATGACTGAAGAGGTGAGGCCAGGTATCGGGCCGCGAAGCAGCCAAGCTTGGTGCAAACAATCAAGCCACATTTGATGTTGTATCAACGGTCGAGTTCAATGCTTGCGATCATCGGGGGCTACATAACTTGTTTTGGGTGAGAGCGTGCAGTGTGCGGTTTGTCCCGTCATTGATAATAGACGAATGCCGAAGTAGGTCCAGTCTCAACCATCCGTCAAGCCTGTCAACTAGTCTGGACAGCTGGTCAGTCATGGGCATCAGAAAAGTGTTGGACGTAGGTACGGTACAACGTTGAGGCCGCCATTTCCGGGCACCGAATCAAAACCCGGTGTCGATATAGCTTGTTGACATAAAAGGATACCAGGGGAGGCTGAAAACAGAAAGCTCGGTAACAAAGTCACAGCGGAAGGTGACGAAGAAAAAAAAAAATTCACAAAAAAGAAACGTCAGCAGTAGGGTTCGAACCTACGCTCCCTAAGGAACTAGATGTTTTGAAGATTCACTGGATGAGGATTAGTACATGGACGTCTGATTTATGATTGGAAGGGAAGACCCACAGTCTAGCGCGTTAACCACTCCGCCATACTGACAGTTGTTGACTATTTGCGCCTCCTTCTTATCCATAGCCTCTTTGCGGCTTACTGACCTGTTCTTCGAGCTTGAAGTCAACGGCACCTGCGCAGAGTATCGCATGTTGAGTTTTCACATTCATACCCTCAACGCGATCGGAAGGGAGAGATTCTTGCAAACCCGACCGTATTAGGAGTACTAACCTTAAGCTGCCTTGATCTATGCTCTATGCTTCCTATAGGCGAGACTGAAGAGAACTGCCATCGAGACGTATCTAGAGTCAGGCATTTATATATATCTCTCCAACATAGGTGCATCCACTATTGCACTCGCTCGGGTGCCGTTGCTTAGTTAACCAAGGGTGGTAGTTTAATTAGCGGATCAAAGCTAAGAGGCTATCCTCGAGCCGTTAACAGCTACCTCGATCGATTGCATTTTGAGCCTCGAGTCTGCCTGACGGACAGCGTGAACGAGTGACCTTACCACCTTGCTCCTGCGTCTGCCGACAATCTTTGCTACTATTTACTATACCCCCCTTGCCATCCTGCTGCTTCATGCGGGCTTTGCAACATGGATCGCGTCCGCTGGTCTTCTGAGGACGAAACCCTGCTGTTTGATCTAGCACAACAGAGGCGCAGGAAGGAAATGGCACTATATCAAGGTGTGTCTAACTCTTATCCCGTGGCTGGTACTCATGTTGTCTCTGACGTCTTGTAACTCCTATATGGGACGCACTTTCCTGACCGAAGCATCACCGCCTTTAAGTGTAAATATCACGAGCTGAAGAAGGCCAGGAGACGAATCAGTGTGCCTACCGGCACACGTAGGAGCGGCAGCAGGGTCAACCGTTTTCGAGCATCGAGACGCTCCGCCATGACTCGTACGCAACATGGAAATGACCATAGCCCTGAAGGCAGCCATGGGGGGCCGGGCGGACACGATCGTGATAACCATGACCGAGGCTATGAGGATGAGGAGGAAAGGACAGGGCAAGAAAACGACAACAACTCTATACCTGACAACAGCGACGGCCATACAGAGCTTGTAAGTGTTCATTTTCTTCGATTCCTCGTCCCATCTCTTTCCATCAGTTTGAACCATGCCCCGCCCCTCATCAAGCTAACGAAATAACTCATATAGCTAGAGAGCTACACGGCCAGACCCCGAAACCAACTTCGCGAAAACCCGGCCCACTTTCATGGCAACCGGGCACAAGACGCTGCGCAAACTAAAGCGGGACGTTCAGTCCTTCGCGATAGCTATTCGCAATCTACACTTGCCATACAGACCCCGACCCCTATGGCCTCTCCTAGTCCAGAACAACCCGAGCTCCCTCAGACGTCAGAAGCACATCAACCCTCTATTCCTCCTCCTCCTCTTCCTCCTATAACGTCGCAACCATCTGAAACTGAAAGTTCTTCAACCCCTGCAAGCAGCTCCTTCGGTCCTCGCCTCCCTCCCCCTCCCGCTCCCAGACCAAACGCGCCGACCGCACGATCTTGGAGCACAGGTTCCCGGCCGGAACGTATAGAGACGGGGATATCAACCATCTTGCCTGCATCGTCGACGGCATTAAGAAGCCCTGACGAGGTTTTGGTTGAGTTTGTTCGCTGCTACAAGCGAGACAGGGAGTTGCAAGCGACCAGGTTCGCAAAATTAGAAGCTGCTGAAGTTAAAAATAGGACCGAAATAGCAGAGACCCGCGCGGGATTCGCTGCTCTAAAGAGAAAGCTTGAGGAAGCAGGACGCTAACTTCAGGGCTAAGGGAACCCCACGCTAGCTTGGAGATCTCGGGCAATTATGATCCTCACGCGATACAATAATGGGGAAGTGCATGGTATGAAGATCCACGAAGGGATGATTCTCGTGAGCCTGCTTGTCTGTCTTTCATGGCCTGCTGAAGTGTCTCATTTAAGAAAGTCTCTATCTACCGTGGTTGAAAAGTTGATAGGTATGTATAATGTAATGTATAATGTGAGACGTGTTTGCAACACTATGTGATAGATATAAGAATATAAGAGAGTAGTTAGTCTTCCATTACAAAGAAGCGAAATTCCGAGTCTTAGTAACTGTACAGCAATCGAAGCGGAGGGGGGATCTGGGATGCGAGGCATTGAAGCGGTTGCAAGATCGATGGTGCCCTTGCTGTTATTCCATCTATCTTTCTTAGCCCGCTTGACCCTGGTTCGGCCGTGACCTTGCGAGCTTCGGTCGCCCAGCTAAGGGGCTAAGAAGCGATGATGGCGCGATAGGGGCTACAATCATATACCGTGTCGCTAGCCATTTTGATAGCCCAGCTGTACAGCGAGACCAGGCGTACTGGTTGAAGGATCGAGAACTAAGACATTGTTGTTTGCGAACCCCAAGGGCCAGGGTCGGCTCTACGTATTTAAGTAGGCTATGGGCCCCAGAATTAGCTTTACTTTGCTTCACGATCATTTTAACGAGCAGTTCCCGAAGTAGTTTAAAGTTCCATCAATTATTATGGTTTTGAGATATCGATGTCACCCTACGGTGAGACCTTGCGAGGGATGCTAAATGATTGCCAGACTGGACCCCGTTCCTGTTGTCCACCTTGGTCTTCTCAAGATTTCTTTTGAGTAAGAACCGCAGAGGAGAAAAATTCGGGCTGTATTTACAGACGGTCCTCTCTCGCAGCATTGATGGCTTTTCTCTTGTGAATAGCCTCAACGTGGCCACATGACACTGGTAACCCTAATCGTTACTGGATTGCCCCAAAGGAGACACCCTCTGTTACTCAGGAATGTAGGCCAATCGAGGCTCAGTTTTTCACATCGCAGCAATTAGGGAGATGCCATAGTTATTCCGATAATCGGTTCCCGTACCATATTCCAATGCCTTTGCTCAGAAGGCTTAGATAAACAGGGATATTGTCTACATAATAAACACGCTTACACTTCAATCAGAACCCAGCCGAGCAAGAACCGCTTCATGCAGGTGACTCTATAAATCTATACAAAAATGCGAAAGCAGATCGAAGCTCCCGGCTGGTCCACCCTCAGCACCCATAATATACAAGCAAAGCCAAAGACAACTCTCCTCCACAAAACCTTCACTTGAAGCTAGAGACGAGGCCTCAAGTTTCCTCCTCATCAACCCCATCCCAAACAAGCCAAGCCAGAACAATCAACGCCTTCCCAAAAACAACCGTCCAAAGCGCCCCAACCGTCCCAATCTCAGTCTTCGCCCACAAGCCACCCATCACAACGCCAACAATAAGACACCCAATCGCACCAGCCCGTTTCCAATCTTCAGCACCACCCTTCCCACCCGCCGGGATGGGGATCGAGAAAAGGTCGCAGTAGACGCTTGTTAAAACCACGCTCGTCAGACTCTTCCGATCAAGGACGCGACTGCTCACTGCCTGTCCGCTGCTTTGGAATGCGACGAGTGCTAGAGGGATAATATCTCCCCAATCAAGCTCCGATCTTGATTTGGAAGAGTCAGATCGGTGGCGGGCCATCATAACAATCGTCGCAGCAACCGCAATACAAACCAACTGAATCAAAAACGAACAAGCAAGAACCCACCGCCCCCTCGGCTCCCGCGACCACCGATAAAATGCTGAGAAGGCAAGAGATCCCACACAAAAACTCCCAATCGACGTACCAGCCTTCACCCACCGCGCTGGCGAGCTGGGATCCGCGCCCATGGCGCCGAGGCCAAGGTACACGGTGTTTCCTGTCTGCATGCTTGCGAATGACCCCCAGATAAATACTGCGGAGCTGTCCAGGAGGCCAGTGAGCATGTAGCTAAACAGCAGGAGGAGGGATGTGTGCGAGGGGTTTATGTTTGTTTTGAGGTGCGCGACGGCGCGGTGATGGAGAGGAAATGAGGCGTGGTTTGTAGTGGGTTGTGGATGACCGAGGAGACTGGAGTATTCCGAGAAAATGTGACGGCGCGTTGAGGAGGTCATTGTGCAGGATGTCAGTGTCTAAAAGCTCGAGAAAGCTGAAGGGTGAAGGTCGAAGTTTCAGAGCACGATGATAATGACGTCATTTCAGCCAGGCCCGCCCAGAACCAGGGCTGGCGACAAAAGAAGCCCTATACAGAGTGCAATGGCGATAATTCTGCTACGTAGACAAGAAAACAGATCGCTTTCGCATCTTCCAGAGCCGGGTGTAGTGGGAGCTACAGCCGCACAGTAGGAAGAAGGTTTCCACGCAAATTGGAAGGGGAGTCCACCATTCAGGCTCCGGAGGTATGTTCCTATTCACCGTTGCTGCTACAAGATTGGACTTAGCAGTGACTCATGGCAACTCGCACTTTCTCTTTTAAAGGGCTTCCTTCCCACCTCCTGAGACTGTTCTTCTCGCCACTTCCTTACACCTTCTGTTGACCTTCCTACCACTTACTTAGCACGTGGATATCTCAACATACACGACCATAATCTTATTGCTCCCTCGATTATCCACATCAGAAATGGCGACATTGAAAGCAAACCCTCTAATCGCGCCCATCTGGCCTGCTGAACTGTCTTACGCCTCTCCGGAAATCCGAACCCGTCCTAAGTCTCTCTTCGACACACGACCACCGTCAGCATGATCCAGAAGATCAAACGGATCTTCTGACGATAATTCCCCAGTCCCTGCCACGGATGGCTTTATCGAATCTGCCCTCAGAGCCGGAGGGTCACGGCTTTGCGAGCCCCCATGTGAATCGTTGCCGAGAATAGCCCGTGCCCATACCCACTACGCCCTTCGCCAAGGGCCCCAATCCCACCAGCTGGTTGTTCAGCTTGGGGACATTTGTCGTGGCGAAAACATCCGTTATAAAGAAATGAACTTCTACGGCCAGCGCTCAGTCTATGAGCCTAATGCCGAGCCTATGGTCACCCTCCTCGTTCTCGCAGAGAGGTCCGAGGCTCCTGGCAGTTGGATGGAGCTCACCCGCAAACTGTACAATCATCTTCGCGCCAGGGGCATCCAGGGCGTTCCGGTTGAAACAATGGACCCGAGGTTCATGCAGCGCCCGAAGATCCACCCCTGTCTGCCGACTGACGCCATCTTTCCCGTCTGGACACATGTGGCGACAGATATCTTCCGCGGCATCGACCGGACGGGTGTCTTTTCAATTGGGTGTTTCCGAATTGGAAACAGCTACAACCGGATGGAATGCCAACCGACGGTCCTCTTGGGCGTTGACAGAAAAGTAAAAAGGGAATGGAAGCCTTTGAAAGAGGCGATTGTTGCTATCCTTGACAGGAACAACCTCAACTCCGTCGCAGTTACAATCTGCAAGGACAACAAAATCACGAGAGACGGAGGCCCTGGGGACGACGACATTGGGGCCCGCGTGAAGGATTGCCGCCGAGACCCAGTGCTTGGTACTAGCCTGAGTCCTCGAAGCCTGCGTACAGCCCGGGGAACTCTGGGTGGTTGGGTCGAACTCCTGAACCCTCAGAAAGGCATCTGGGTCCCGTTCGCGATCGCCTGTTTACACTGTTGCTTTCCGAGCGAGGACGGTCTCTCGAAAGTTGATCTTCAAGGTATGCTGGCGTCTAAAATGCAGACAGCAGGAAGCTAATGGTATTTTAGTGTTAAGTGACTGGAAGAAGGACGGGGTATACCCCCAAGACGAGAACAAAGGTCGTCTTCTCGCCATAGTCTCGCCTAGCTATAAGGACATGAATCGAGCCATCAAGAGCCTCAAGGCAGGCATTGAGGAACTGAACTCGGACACTAAGTACCGTCAAGTCAAAGACCTCAAGGATCGGGATGAGTTCGTGATGCCTTACCAAGAAAGGATCTGGGCAAATGTCTCCAAGGACATTAGAGCACACGAGATGGAACACCAGGAGATGAAGGATCTCCTTAATTCAAACGAGCACTGGCTTGGGATTGTCTTCGCGGCCTCCGGCTTGCGCGAAGTCCAGTCTACAACGGATCCCCAACAACTTTCCATCAGAGACTGGGCACTTGTTTCAGCCACTTGCTCCCCGGTGTCCAGGCAAGCACGCAGTGAAGGTATGTACTTCCCATGCCGCCACTCCACCCTCGATAAATGACTAATCCATCATATCTAGCTACCTTCATCCGAAACCAACCGTACGCTTATGCAGCTACAAGCATTCGATTTCGACCTCCCCGAAATGGACCAGAGACTGTTCAAGATTGGCCGGGTCACAAACTGCACAAGTGGAACTTACGGGGTTTTGAAGTCTTGCAATATAGTGCGCAGGACTGTCAACGGGGCTGTTATTCATATTCCAACCTTCGAGCATGTCATTTCACACCCGGGGCATAGAGTCGTCGAGGAAGGAGACTCTAGATCTCTTGTCTTTTCTGCCAATGGTGTTGTTCTTGGAATGATCTCTAGCGGGAATGGCAGCAACGACCTGGGGTACTTCACGGCCACAAAGGACCTTTTGACTGACATCAAGAACATCACAAGGGCCAAGGATGTGAGATTGCGCTATCTGGAATGATCCATTTTTTACAGATCAATCACGCTGTCAATATCCGCCCAGCCGCTGTAATCTGGCGCATCCACCCAATCTCACCATACGCAGGCCAACAAAGGTTCAGGTCAGGATGGTATGCCCTTAAATCATCGAAAGGCTTATTAAGTCGTGTGTTGGGTGCCCGGGAAAGATGGATGAAGAGTGGTAGGGAGCTGGGGTGGTTTGGTGGTTTTTATCATGCAGTAGAGTTCAAGGCATTGCCAGATGAAGCCAATATGAGGAATGGACTTTATCTTGCGGCTATCTCATTAATTCTTTATGAATAGCACTTTCGATGTCCTAAGGTGGCTCTCTGATCGCGTGGTAGGGTACAGTCATCACATCATTGATACCGGAGCGCTCCAGGAAACTACGGTCATGCCACAGGTACAGCCGGCACTCTGATGCAGATCCAGACCCTATTCATGAAAATTTAATGGAACATGTAGGCAGGACTGGCCCCGAGACAAATTAGCTTCTCCAGAAGCATTGTGGTTCGTCCAGCCATGGCACATTCTTGTGCAAGTCTACTGGATCTATCTTTATCTGTAGGTAAGTATGGACTTTTTTGATTGCATGCAGTTCTTTTATATTTACGATATAATTACTATTTTAAATATCAAAGACCCCGCTAGGGCTTCAGTGGCTGTCAATATTCATCTATCACTCCTGTTCCCTCTCAAGCTGAGAGCCAGAGGCCCTCTCGTGATGCTGCAGCTGATAAAATCGGTTAAGAGATACATTCCACAATGTAAGTGTCCTCGCCTTCAAGTTATCAAGTTGGTTCTCTAGGTTGATAGTCTAATTTCTGGAATAGCTAGGATGTCTGAGGTGGACATGGACAAGTGCCCTGACCATGAAGACCGAGATTGGACTCTGCTCGGTGACCATCCATCCTGCATTTGCACATACTAGCATACTCCATCTACCGAAGCCCTTTCCCATTGCTCAAACCCGCCTCTTTAGGCTTCACTCAGCTGACGTGATGTCAATTTAACGACGACGCCATTGAAAAGCGTACCTAGGAAGATCCGCGGCGCGGCGCGGTGCCTTCCTTCAGTTCGCGAGCCTGATAGCTTTCCTGAGTCAACATACAACGCACTATTGGCAGCCGAGAATATCGACACAAGGATAATGGCGTTGATGGCAGATTTGAGGTACATGGCTTTAGCGAATTTCCGGAACTAATAGTGGGAAATAGCAACGACTTTCCACATCGTTCTGAACATTTGTCGGCGCCCGATAATGGCAATCCCAGTTCCATGGCCGTAATATTACTGCTATCTATATCCCCGGCATGAATTCGTCATACTCATGTTCCCGAGCCCATACGCTGAGCGAAAGCCCGCCGTCCAAGTCCGGTCTAGGCTTTGACTCCAGCTCTTCATCAGCATGGCCGGAACGTTCGAGTAGAAGTTGCGCGACGGCGCCCTGATTGAATTCCAAGGCCCAGCGGTGCGGGCTTATCCCATTCGTATCGAGTGAATGCTGATCTGTTCCCCGATCTAGAAGAAATTGGACAGTTGATAGCTGCCCCTTTCGAGCGGCCCAGTGCAGACACGTTACCCTGTTCGTGTCTTTGGCGTTTATATCCACACCATTTGTGATTAGTAGGGAAACGACATCGTTGTGGCCGTTCCCGGCCGCCCAGAATAATGGGGTCCAGTCGCGCGCATCTGTTGATGTTTTGTCTTGCTCAGGGCGTTGTAGTAGGGCTTGCACGATGGCAGTGTGTCCGTTCCCTGCGGCGAGGTATAACGCGTCACGCCCTTCTGCATCTGTAAGACGTACATTTGCATCCAGTTCAATAAGCGCACTTAGAGCTTCCAGATACCCGTAATATGCGGCAATATGGAGGGTCGTCGTGCCCCAAGTATCTTGAGCATTGACGTTAGCTCCCATATTCACAAGCAGACGGATGATTTCAATCTGATTTGTTGTAGTTGCAAGATGCAGCGCTGTTCTTCCCTCCCGATCGCACAGGTTTAGATCGCGCTGGGCGGCAGCAAGAGTCCGTACGACCGCAATATGTCCTCTGAGAGCGGCGTGGGATAGTGGGGTACGCTCTGCAGTTCCATCTGTTTGTAGACAAAGGGCCGGCTCTCGGTCCATGAATATTTGAACCACGCGTTCATGCCCTGCAGCCGCTGCTGCTATCAGGGGAGTAAAGCCGAGCTTACTGTCCCTGATTGTTGGATTGGCTTGGTGCTGAAGCAACAGTTTCACTGCTTGTGGTTGATCGTTTACGGCCGCAAGGTATAAGGGTGTCCAACCTCTTCTATCAGGGCCTTCTATTGGAAAATCAGGTACCGAGTCCAACAGGTACTCGATAATGGAGATATGACCCTGGTTTGAAGCCCAGTGGATGGCGGCCCAGTGTTCCATATCATCGTGAATGTAGATGTTTGCCATCTTCTTCACCAAGAAGTCTACAACATCCAAATGTCCATTCTGAGCGGCCAGATGAAGTGGTACACATCGATTTGTGTCAAGATCGTCAATGTTGCAGTGCTCTGACAGTATGCGAACTATTCCGACGTGTCCGGATTCAGCGGCGTAGTGCAGTGCAGTACGCCCGAGGCGGTTCTTTGCTCCAGGATTTGCATTATGGTTGAGCAGGATTTGCAAGACTTTTTCCGACCCATGCATAGCTGCGACATGCAGCGCAGTTTTGTGATCTAAGAGGCCATCGACATATATTCCTCCTGCCAAAAGAACCATCTCTGCAGCGTGCTCGAGGCCACTCCGGGCCGCTGTGTGTAAAAGCTTCAGTTTAAAAATTGACTGTACCGAAAGTTGTCTCAAGCAGGGTAGTTCTTCGCCCATCTGGCTATTCACCCATGAGGCCAGCAGATAGGAGATAGCATGACCGCGAAAAGCAGAGACCATATCCATTAACAAGTGGTCAACTCCCCCGTCTTTCGATAGCTTGGGAACGTGATCGAGTAGGAGAGACAAAACGTATTTAATCAATGGGAGGCCGTTCAAGTGCTTCGCGAATTCCTCGAATGTTTCTTCTCTCCATGTGTGGACCAAGACGTTATAGTCAGCCGATACCGATATCTGCATATACCGCACACAATTAGTCACTATCCTGGCGTGCACATCCTCTTCTTCCTCGAATTTCAACCGTGAGCGAGCAACAGGGCCTGTATCCTGCAGTGACTGTTTCCGAGGCAAAAAGAATTCCCGAACTGTCTGGTGAATAAGCTGAACAGATTTATCCCCTATTGGCCTGTCAGTAAGGTATATGACGAGCCTTGACTGGATAAGGGTGACTAACGCTTGATTTCGAGAAAGTTACCTCCACAGTGAATAATCCGCGTTTCCATGGCCTGGATCAGCTCATCCTCGAAAGATTCCATCGTGAGGTCCAGACCCTGGGCCACAACAGCGTCGACAGCCATTATGTGTTGGATTTCGATCACGGACAAAGGCCGTTCTGCAAACAGAACCAGCTGAAACATGCTGCGAGCGTCTACAGTATCCTGCTCTGTTCGGTTGCTCATGTTGCTCAACATGTGCAAGTAAAAAGACTCCAGCTCGGTCGGCAAGTTCAACAATGTCTTGAATATTTCTTTCTTCCGATATCCTCTTTCGACACACAGCTGGAGCTCGCCTCTGATGAGCTGGACCCAGAGAAAGACGCCTTGAGCGGTATTTACTATGTAGTCGATTGCCTCTTGCAGTAACTTTCCGCTAAAATTTAGTTCTGTTTCGAGAAAGGACCGTGCGATTGCCCTGATATCGGACTCTGTCTCGTCCTGCATTTGGATAAAATCAAAGTTTTGTCGTTTGCTGAGGTTGAGACGTAGGTCTGTTGTTGGTCTGCTGGCCATGAAAATCTTGAAAACACATTGTCCTGGAATGTCGCAGATCTTCAGCAAGGAGTGAACAACGTTGCGTCTATCAGCCTCGTCAGACTCATCGAGGGCATCCAGAATGAGATAAATGACTTTAGACTCCGGATGACGGGTAATGGAAAGGAGGATCTTCTCTAAAGTCTCGTATGTCCACCCAGTCTCAGTGGTTTGGGCAGGAGGATAGCGCACCCGGCGGTATTCCTCTTGAAAGTGATAAAAGAAGGCACTATCTTGGCTCAGTATATTCCAAAGGATTGCTCGGAGCATATTCTGATGGCGCCTTTCCCGCTCGCCATCGCGGTAGCTGTAAAAGAAATGCGCAATGATTGGGTTTCGATCTCTTGGGATCTTCTCCGATAAATGGTCCTTCAGGTATTTTGTGAGAGTACTTTTCCCGCTGCCCGGTTTACCTTCGACATAAAGCAGTCTGGATTGACTTGACGCAGACCATCTGGCGTATTGGCAGTGCGTCCAGAACCATTCCAGCGAGTCGGCATGGCTTTCAGTGATCTTGTTGTATCGCCTATTGTCGAAAGATAGGCTGGACAAACAGTCTGGACAGGAAGTCAGTGATTCGATTCAGTGTGATTTCAGTCCAAGATTGGTCACCAACCCTGTCTTTCCTTGTCGTGCTGGATATGCAGGAGGCGTGTCCACCTTTCTTGCAGGGCTGTATTGGTAAGGCCCGTAACCAGAATTCTGAATCTAGCCGCACCTTCACCAAAGGGTTCCATTTCCTTAGTGAGCGTTCTGACAAAGTTAATCAGAAACATATCCCATGCTGAGTTAGCTTCTATGGTCACTAGGAAGCTTTTGTCTTGGTGCATCAACGCGGCCATTAACGCGGCACCGAAATTGGCCGATTTCAAGCTAAGCATTGCATAGACCATCTGCATAAATGACTCTTTGCTCATGGTCGGATATCGGCTTTCATTAAGTGTCTTTCTGTCTTCTGGAGACAGGTGGTCCAAAATAGAACGAAGAAAACGTAGTAAAGCAGTCCTCGCATCCTCACGGGTAACTTGCTCCAGTAAAACAGAGAAGATGGTCTGGAGAAAGAAGCTCGAAGGAGAGATCGTGTTGAACATGTCCGTCCATAAGAACTTCACGATGACATTCTTGGGGGTGTTAGTTCCATGCGTATCCAGGATACAAGTCACCACTTTGTCAAGGTAGTCATGTTCTTGGGCGGAGAGACACAGAATCGAGCTCCTCGTTCTCGGCTGGTTCCACTTGAGATAGTCTATATTCTTTAGAATCCAGTACAGCTCGGAATCATATGGTCCCGAAGGTCCCGCGGGTATATAGATTTCTCGTGGGACCAGGCTGAACATTTGCAGAAGCTCCTTTGGGTCAACCGATGCCATCGATGTTTCTAGACGAGTCTCCCAGTCTGGCAAAGCAGTCAGCATTTTGAAGTCGCTCTGTGGTCCTGCATGCAGAGGAAGAACACTCACTC
Source organism: Aspergillus undulatus (assembly GCF_047715775.1). Lineage (NCBI taxonomy): Eukaryota > Fungi > Ascomycota > Eurotiomycetes > Eurotiales > Aspergillaceae > Aspergillus > Aspergillus undulatus. The sequence goes on from NW_027396657.1 coordinate 213,077, forward strand.
TCGCTTGCAAGAGGCATTTCTAATGTCCGCATTGCAACCTCTCGCGATTTCTTTGGAAGTACTCGAATAAGATCGCTAGCAAACGCTGCGGCCGTCATCGCCGCATAGGGTTGCCATCGCTTGCTCTTGTGAGAATCGGCGTAGTCACAAATACCACGGATGACAAGGGACGGTAGGATGTTCATAAGACCCGCTGATTCCATCTCAAAGCATATCACCCCGAGTTCCTTTCCCAGTCGGTCTCTGGTCGGACCGTGCTTCATGACCTTATTGCCGGAGGCAATGAGACCCGGGAAGACCTTTGGGCAACTGTTCGTGCGCAGCGGCCGCGTAACGGGGTTAGCACATTTACACTTCTCGCACGATAGTCCAGCATCAAGGTGGTCATAGTCCGCCGCAAAAAGAAGGTCTGCGTCGTGACCCTGGTATTCAAACCTGGGTACTAGATTCGGGAATCGAGCATATGCCTTGTCCAAAAGCTTTGGAAGGCGATTTCCATTAATGAGATAATCGGTCTCTAGGAACGCCAGAGCTGTAAGCAACGTTTCCGGTGGCTGATTCAGTGAGCCAACACGTTCAAAAAGGCCGTTCCCATATTCTTTGCCAAAGTCGAACTGAATGACGCCCCCGGAGCCCCTGCCTGGCTTACTGACGGCAACATCCCCTAAGCGTATATCAACTTCCTCACTCGGCACACCACCCCCGATGCCGACCATCAGACCATATTTGAGGCACTTGAACGTCTGAAGCATTTGTGTTCCGACGACGGCCGCGGAGGTCAGTCCATAAACCCCGACGGGCAGACAGGCGATGACAATGTGGTACGAATCAATGCTGCCGAGACAGTAGTTATTGGAGTCGTTGGGATCCTGGTCGACGGGCTTTCCGTGCTCGATGTCCAGCATTGCCCTGGCAGCAGTCATTTCCAAGGGTAGGGCGCATATCCAACCGATCGAATACTCGCTGCTTGGAAGTGTAATCACCTTCATCCTGGTAATACATTACAATGACTGGTGCTCTGGTTGGATTTGAAGAAAAATTCTGGAGTGCACAAGATTGGCCGCGCTTGCCCCTCACTCGAAGCCACGCCACGTGTTTTGCATCTTCTGCAAGCGGCAAAGCGCATTAGTTGATTGGCTTTCAGTTCTAGGGGCTGAAATGCTTTTTGCCATGGGCGGTTGAGTAACACGCAACTAGGGCAGCGATATTGGACATGTAGTAATGGGTGTGGATTATGAGGATTTTGTCATGGGGAAGAGGTTGTGAGAATTGGTGTTCTCAAGCGGTTGTTGTAGCCGAGCCCCATTACGCCTTCCACAACAGTACCCTAGGGTATCTTCCTCTCTACCGATCTCTCGGCATTAGCGTAAGATTTTCAGAGTATTATTTATTATGGGTTAATAGCACAAGATTAAGGATGGAAGCAGCTTGGCTCAATACTGGAGGAGGTTGGACAAAAGCATCGTAAGGCTATTAAGAGGATAGAGGCAATGGCGAAGAACTAAGTCATGATCGATTATTATATCCTCGCATGACCCATCAGATTATCTTGATAGTCTTGTCATACTGGACGGGAAATCTGCTTCCTCAAGATTTACAGACTTGCGGGTGCACCTTTTTTCTCAAATATGTTTGCTGTTGAGACTAGTAGATAGGGAACTGCGGCTCAGTCGGCTGGTACAAGCTACCTATAGGAATATTATTAGCATTGTACCCAGATGATTGGAGCATGAACGAGCCAAAGCCATCGCAATATGTCTAACGCCGTCGTAGGCGCGAGAACCTTCTACGGACAGGAGATTTGGATAATTCTGAACGACAAGAAATTAAGTTGTATTATGCTCTAGCCATCTAAGCCAGTTGCCTTGCCCAAGGTGCGGCTCACATTACCACTGGCTTCTTTCATACCCTTTACCTCGGCCCTGCCACGCGTTTATCTTATCAATCAATCAATCAATCAATCAATCAATAAAATACGCATGCTGTCAGAGGTGGGCCCAACATATAGTGATCCGCTCTCGGACCCTGCAAAAGTTCAGAGTGGACCTGGAACTATCGCGGGCGGTATTCGGGAGAGGAAACACGCAAGACAACGCCCATATCTGCACGTTGGCCCGTTGAGCAATTCGCCCATGGCATCGTTACTCAGCTTACTAACTCGATGAGACCTGTAGTCGTGTACGCCGTGGATTATTCACAGGGCCTGGCGACAAGTGCCGGGTCCGACTGGCGTGCCACTCTTAAAGCTATAAAGACGCTCATATTCCCCAGAGTCATTGTTCTAACATTGCCAAATACTCATGCTCAAACCCATATACCACATCCGCTGACCGATATTGGTGGAAATTCTCTTCCTTAGTCTTTGCCATTCCTCACTCCTTCTACCTTTGTATCACCAATATGAGATTCATCGCTGTTGCTGGCCTCGGCATGTTAGCCGGTGTCCTTGCCGTGCCAGCTCCTCGGGTCCCTACTGCTGGACTGCTGCTTCTCTCTGACGGAGATGGAGAATCGGCGCCAACACCCACCATCCAGGGCCAGAAGCATCAAAATGGACTTGAAGGGGATGATACCACTGGGGTTGAGGGGGATGATGGTCTGCAGGTTGCAGCAGAAGCTATTGGCGTCCGCCGATCTTCCTGCCCCTACCAGTTTGCCGTTCCAGGTGTAATCCAAGTCCACGGATAAAGCCGATTCCAGGACGAGCGAATGCCGATTGGAGCCTTATACATGCACGGGATGTAACAACACTGCCGCTGGCCTTTGGTATGGGACAATTCTGAATTTAATAAGCGTTTCATGTTGATTTGACCAGGTGGTTGAAGAGGGTGTTGGGTTATAATGGCCATGATGAAGAAATCTTCATGTCTGATGGACCGGTTGTACCTAGTGCTTCCTATCAGTAGCCTTTCAGTATCTCACTACAACCAATGAAAATTGACATGCCGTTCGATGTGTCCTACCACTATGTGGAGTTGGGTGGAGAGGTAATGGATGCTACGGAATCTAGTAGCGCATGCCATTGGGGTTACAGACACATGTCGGAAGAGTAAAATTGCGTACACTGTGCACACAATTAAGCATAAACATTAGTAACTTGCTTTCAACATGCATAAGAATGCACCCATCTATGCCTTCCTCGCAACAACCCTCATAGCTTTCAAAGGCGAGGACATCCCCTCCTTACAAAGAGCCCAGTGCTGCTCAATCAGCTCCGCCGCCCTCTTCGCCGCGGCATCTTGATCAGGAACCTCCCGAGACCGCATCAGAAGCCTCGCATATAAGGTCTCAATAAGTGCGGCGAACCATTCGTCCTTGTCAGAGCGGAGGCCGGACTCACTAATCGACTCGGAACTGTACTCTAGCCTCTCGGCATCCAGAAATCCGGTGGCCTTGCATTCCTCGTAGACCTTTGCTGATGCGGCGAAGCATTTCCCCTCGACTCTGAGTGAAATGTCAAAACACCGCCTCATTTCGCGGATGACGGGGTTGTTCGAGTGCATGTAGGTTTCTTCGTCGATTTCTTCCCATTGGAGGTAGCCGCCGGGTTCTTTCGTTGTTTTGGGATGATTAGTTTGGATCTGGGTCGAGAACTCATCGTGGATGAATCCGATATGGGAAACACATACTCAGAATAGCAGAAATATTGGTGAGTGCAGTCTTATACTCGGATTCTTCGAGTGCCGCAATAAGGAGTCTGACATGGACCAAGTCATACTTATTCAGGTGTTCTTGTGGAAACGGCGATGTGATATCCTGCACTGAAAAATGGAGGTCTGTCATTGGCAGTTCTTCAGGAAACTGGGCTGATGATATGTCGAATCCATGATAATAGTGTTGTTGGGAGTTTTTATTATTGTCCAACACTTGGGAGACCTCGTCCAGCCAGACACTTGTCGATACTTGCATTAATTCTTGGAGACGAGCCATGTGTGTTGACAAACGAGATATACTCACCCGGTTCCAGTAGCGACATCTGCGACAGATATTATGTCCCCTGTGGGAATTGAAGGGTGGATCAGAAAGTTGCTGGTTATTTTCGAGAGCAGATTATGCTGTAAATTTAGCCTAGATCCATTAGATCTTAGCTCATGCCATGTCACTGCAGTGGATGCACCCAAGAGGCATTACCGTTCTGACTCCTTTTTGTGTCGACCAAGGACATATTTATCTTGAGGTTTGATCATGGCAGTTGATAAGAAATGAGTAGCACAGAGAGCAAAGGCGTGATCCTCCAACGTAAAGTAGACAGGGAAGAGTTTTATCCTTTTTGGGGCACTACCTCAAGGATGCCCAGGGCAATTTATGTTACACACATGGAGGTTCATCTCGCATCTCATTCCTCTCACGAATCAAAGCTGCAGCTCCTAACTTATCCGTGCTGGATCACAACGCTGCCGGGGATTCGGAGATCCTCCGTAGAGGCAGCAGTGGCGTAGCTGAATATGCAAGAATACCTAACGACAAAGGGACCATGCAGCTGGTGAGCTATGTCTGCAGAATCCAGCCAGTCCAATTCAAAAACACAAGAGAACGAAAAAAAAAAAAAAAAAAAA